>NC_052152.1:205633501-205791008 GCF_902713615.1 Scyliorhinus canicula | reverse complement strand
AGGTTACCTTGTAAATGGAAAGTTGTTCAAGTGGTCTTCCACAGGTCTCGTGCTGGGACCCTTACTGTTTGTGTTACCATATTAGCGATTTGGACGTGATATAGGGATTGGGGGGGGGGGGGGGGGGGAGTGACACACACGATTGGGAAATTTGCAGACGACACAATGTGGGATGGAAGTTTGCAAGAAGTTGGGGTCAAGTGTTGGTCCTTTGAGCAGAGGGCTGCTGGCAACAGGTTTAAAGGAGAGAAGGACATTGTCTGAAAGAGAGGATTGTTTGCAATATTGGCTAAAGCGGGGGTCAGGAAGGATCAGCAATTTAGTGAGATTAGAGTTGAGGTTACAGGAGGTGGGTCTGATGGACAAATGAACTCAGAGAGCGCATATGGGGAGACAGGAGAGAAACTAGATAAAGATACAACTTCAGGGCAAGGGGGCAAATCCTTTGGAGAAGTTTGGCCAAGTGGGCGACATGGTAGCACAGTGGTTAACACTGTTGCTTCACCGCACCAGGGTCCCGGGTTCGATTCCCGGATTGGGTTACTGTCTGTGCGGAGTCTGCACGTTCTCGCCGTGTCTGCGTGGGTTTCCTCCGGGTGCTCCGGTTTCCTCCCACAAGTCCTGAAAGACGTGCTGTTAGGTGGATTGGACATTCTGAATTCTCCCTCTGTGTACCTGAACAGTCGCCGGAATGTGGCGACTAGGGGCTTTTCACAGTAACTTCATTGCAGTGTTAATGTAAACCTACTTGTGACAATAAAGATGATTATTATTAGTGAGAGGAGGGACTCAGCAGAGCAAACTGATTGGCAGTGGATGGCCAAACTGACTGTCCACCGTATCCTTTCAACTCCGTGTCCCTTGGATTACCTGAGTGGAGATGAGGGCCATAGCAGAGGGAATGGCCCGGGTGAGAAAGAGTATTGGCTTGATTGGGGAATTAGGCATTACAGTTGGAGGTGGTGAGGGTATGCACATGCAGGAATGTTGTGGGGAACAGGAGGTCAAGGGCCAGATAGTTGGGATTTTGGAAGTGCAGATGTGATTGAATTCTGGGATAGGTTTTCCCAGGGATGGATACAGAAGAATTGGGGCTGGGCCATGCCCAAAGCTGCATTGCTGTGGTGCACAGACAGGGGGCGCTCCTCATCAGGCCTGTTCCTGTGGTGTTGGCTCTTTCCCATGAATCCCTCCCCGTCAATCCCAGAGAGCTCACAGTTTATTGAAAAGATGTTTGAATGCTCATAGTAATCACACGGTTGTCATTTAAATGTTATTGGAACTCATTATTTGTTGATATCAAAGGATTTGACCAGAGGTTTAAACAGTTTTCAAGATCATTGAAATACCATCTTTCCCACAGCCTTGAAACCTTGTCTCGCACTCATTCCTACTTTTTCCTCCGTTTCATCTGCTCCTCTTTGTTCCCTGGATCCTTTCCACCCTCCTTCCCTCTTCCTGTTCTTCTCTCTCAATTTCAATTCGCCTCACTCCACCCCTTCATTTTATCCTCTTCACCTTTTCCCTCTTCCACATATCCAACTCTGCCATTCATCAACTACCTTTCACCGCAGCTCTCTCCTTCCTTCCATCTCTGTCTCTCCAATCATTTCCTTTCCCATCCTTCCCCCTGCTCCTTCCAATCTCCTCTCACTATTCCTCCTGTCACCTCACCTCGTACCCTCCTTATCATTGGCTGCTTCCTCTCCTCCTCCACGCCACTCTCCTTCAAAATGATTTCTCTCCTTCCTCTTCCTCTCCCTCGTGGTAAGGATCCTCCAGGGAACTACAGGCCGGGAGCCTACGTCAGTGCTAGGGAATTACTGGAGAGAATTCTTCGAGACAGGATCTACTCCCATTTGGAAGCAAATGGATGTATTAGTGAGAGGCAGCACAGTTTTGTGAAGGGGAGGTCATGTCTCACTAACTTGATAGAGTTTTTCAAGGAGGTCACAAAGATGATTGATGCAGGTAGGGCAGTGGATGTTGTCTATATGGACTTCAGTAAGGCCTTTGACAAGGTCCCTCATGGTAGACTGATACAAAAGGTGAAGTCACACGAGATCAGGGGGGAGCTGGCAAGGTGGATACAGAACTGGTTAGGTCATAGAAGGCAGAGAGTAGCAATGGAAGGGTGCTTTTCTGATTGGAGGGCTGTGACTAATGGTGTTCCGTAGGAATCAGTGCTAGGACCTTTGCTGTTCGTAGTATATATAAATGATTTGGAGGAAAATGTAACTGGTCTGATTAGTAAGTTTGCGGACGACACAAAGATTGGTGGAATTGCGGATAGCGATGAGGACTGTCAGAGGGTACAGCAGGATTTAGATCGTTTGGAGACTTGGGCGGCGAGGTGGCAGATGGAGTTTAATCCGGACAAATGTGAGGTAATGCATTTTGGAAGGTCTAATACAGGTAGGGAATATACAGTGAATGGTAGAACCTTCAAGAGTATTGACAGTCAGAGAGATCTTGGTGTACAGGTCCACAGGTCACTGAAAGGGGCAACACAGGTGGAGAAGGTAGAAAAGAAGGCATACGGCATGCTTGCCTTCATTGGCCGGGGCATTGAGTATAGGAATTGGCAAGTCATGTTGCAGCTGTATAGAACCTTAGTTAGGCCACACTTGGAGTATAGTGTTCAATTCTGGTCACCACACTACCAGAAGGATGTGGAGGCTTTAGAGAGGGTGCAGAAGAGATTTACCAGGATGTTGCCTGGTATGGAGGACATTAGCTATGAGGAGAGGTTGAATAAACTCGGTTTGTTCTCACTGGAACAAAGGAGGTTGAGGGGTGACCTGATAGAGGTCTACAAAATGATGAGGGGCATTGACAGAGTGGATAGTCAGAAACTTTTTCCCAGGGTAGAGGGGTCAATTACTAGGGGGGATAGGTTTAAGGTGCGAGGGGCAAGGTTTAGAGGAGATGTACAAGGCAAGTTTTTTACACAGAGTGTAGTGGGTGCCTGGAACTCGCTGCCGGAGGAGGTGGTGGAAGCAGGGACGATAGTGACGTTTAAGGGGCATCTTGACAAATACATGAATAGGATGGGAATAGAGGGATACGGTCCCCGGAAGTGTAGAAGATTTTAGTTTAGACGGACAGCATGGTCGGCGCAGGCTTGGAGGGCCGAAGGGCCTGTTCCTGTGCTGTACTTTTCTTTGTTCTTTGTTCCTGTTAATCCCTGTTTGTCCCTTGTTTATTCTCTTTATTTTCTTCTGTTTTGGCTTTTATAATTTTTGTACCTGGTCAAAACTTTGCCTATGCCTTTAAGATGGACTTCACCTTTAAATAAAAACAAAGGAATCCAGCAGAATCTGCTGACATTGGTGATGACTCATCTTGATGGACTTGGCTGTCAGTCAATGAACTGTTTACTTTGACGGGCTCTATGATGATAGTCTATGCTGAATTGTGTGACTGTGCTGGAGCTTTCTGCCAGGCACAGGAAGATTTCATCTGATTTGATCAAGAAGCTGGTGGATTAAAGCCTGATCTTTCTCTCTTACCTGATGGACTCTATCTAAGAGTTCAAAGTAAAGACCTTTCTCTCTATACAGTCAGATTGAACTGCAGGGGACGTTCAGTCCAGCACCAGCTGCAGTTGTTTAAAGAACCCTCTTTGAAATCTCACGAGGGGAACTCTGTTTTTCCTCTGTAAAGATAGGGGTGATTCTGGTGGAGTTGGAAACAAATAAGAATTACACAGGCCTGAGGCGGATCTTCTGAGTGAAGGCCCAGGTTAATAAAAATGAAAGTGACTCCCCAGAGGGAATCCTACAGCTGGAGGGTACTGACTGAACACTCCTGCCAGGGTCATCTCTAATCATGCCTTGGTGGCTTTGATCGTTAAGTATCCTGGAGGAGAACCTGCTACAATGACCTCAGCATCCGATGCAAGGAGACTCATCTTCCATTTCATATTAATCCTTTATAATTTTACCTCCCCCTCCCTCTGTGTGTGTCTGTCTTATGTTTGTATGGGTAGAGGGTGGGACGCTAAGCTGACTGTTATTCTATTCTAATTATTGCATGTCTTATCTCTATTTTGATTATAAATTAACAATTGTCGTGTTTCAGTTACAAGTCTGGTGCCTGCAAGTCATTGAAGCAGTCAAGGGCCAATGATCTCAGAAACTATGTAAAAATTATTGGTTAATTCACTTGTGTTGGACTCCGGGGTCTGTGGGGCTGGAATTGACTGTGCACTAGCCCAGGCTGGCGTAACATCCTCCTCCTCTTTCTCCCCTATATCTGTTTCTACTCTTCCCCTATCATTTCCCCTCCTTTTCTCTCACCCACTTTCTTTCTTGTCTCCTATCTTCCTTCATCACCATTCCCCATCGTCCCTTCTTCTGATCGCTATAACACCCCATGCCTTGTTGTCCACCCTGCTCTATGTTTCCCTCTACCTCTCGTCCTCTGCTTTTCCTCCTTCCTCTTCCACCCTGTTCTCTCTCCCCTTCCTCCTATTCATCCCTTTCTCTCCCTCTTTCTTCCTCCCCTAATTCCTCTTCTCCTTCTCTCTTCCTTCACCTCTTGCCTGTCTCCTGCCGTCCCGTCTCCACATTAAGATAACTCTGCTGTGTCATTTTTTCCCTCCAGGGTCGGAAAGGCGAGAGCGGTGAGCCAGGTGTCCCAGGACCTACGGGAATCCGTGGGGATTTTGGGGAAAGGGTGAGTGTTGTTGTTATCATGGTAATGAAGAAATGAAATGAGCTGTGAAGATGGCTGTCTATGACACATGATCCCGATATCCATTCACTCTGTAAATAATGGCTTTGTCAGTGATTGGTTACATTGAGTCTATTCGGATTGCTACATTTTGTTCATTTTCACCCTTTTTTCCCCCTTTTTTTTTTCCTTTTGTTCCCTCTCCCCTCTCTCCTTCCCTCCCTCCCTTTCCTTCCCTCCCTATCTCCTACTCTCCTTCCCTCCCTCTCTCCCTCCTTCCCCCTCCCCTCCTCTCTCCTTCCCCTACTCTCCTTCCCTCCCTCCCTCTCTCCTTCCGTCCCTCCCTCTCTCTCCTTCCTTCCCTCCCTCCTCCCTCCCTCTCATTCCTTCCCTCCCTCCCTCTCTCCTTCCCTCCCTCTCCTTCCCTTCCTCCCTCTCTCTTTCCCTCCCTCCCTCCCACTCTCCTTCCCTCTCTCCCTCCCACCCACTCTCCTTCCCTGCCTCCCTCTCTCCTTCCTTCCCTCCCTCCCCCTCTCTCTCCTTCCCTCCCTCTCTCCATTCCCTCCCTCCCCCTCTCCCCTTCCCTCCCTCCCTCCTTCCCACCCTCCCTCTCTCATTCCCTCCGCCTCTCCTTCCCTTCCTCCCTCCCTCTATCATTCCGTCCCTCTCTCCCTCTCTCCTTACCTGCCTCCCTCTCTCCTTCCCTCCCTCTCTCCTTCCCACCGTCCCTCTACTACTCAACACCATTCAAGTACATAGACTATCACAACACAAAAGGAGAAATTCGGCCGATAATGTCTGTGCCAGCTCTATGAAAGAGCTAATCTATTGGTCCCACCTCCTGGTTCTGCCCGATATGTCACTCCAGAACCACAGCAATGTGGTTGCAGATTACCACCCCCCCCCCCCCGCTCCCCCCCCCCCCCCCCCCCCTCCCCCACCAAACCAAAATGCCGAGTAAGTCTTCTGAAAGGCAATTAGGATGGGAAACAAATGTTGCCCTTGCCAGTGATATTTCCCCCCCCCCACCTCCAAGAATTAATTTTTGAAAGCTTTACAGAAAGGTTCTGTGGATTGCGATCCCAAGCCCAGGGATACTGAGGCTCATTGGAAACCGCTCAGGTCGCATACCAGCACGGAGCAGGGTTTATATGGCTCAGCTACTTCCACTCCTCAGCTACTCATAGGAACATTACAAATTCCCTGACTGAATATTACAAACCGTCTGTTTGACTGTCCCCAGATTCCCAGTGATGAAGGGAGTTCTGGATCTTCATGGAGCCACCTTGTATTTAACAGGCGTGTGCCCGCTCTCTCCTGCAGTGAAACTTCAGGGATTGGGGATCCCACCATCATCCCTTGTATTCCATTCAACACAGTCCCCCAGTGAGGCCAGAGATTAATATATACCTGTCCCCTTAAAGTGAAAGTGGTGGCGCAGTGATTAGCACTGCTGCCTCACAGCTCCAGGGTCCCAGGTTCGATTCCCAACTTGGGTGTCTGTGCGGAGTCTGCGCGTTCTCCCCGTGTCTGCGTGGGTTTCCTCCGGGTGCTCCGGTTTCCACCCACAGTTGAAAGATGTGCAGGTTAGGTGGATTGGCCGTGATATATTGCTCCTGTGTTGCAGCGGGTTCCCTTTACCTGTTTCCTGATTTTAAAAACCAGCTGGAGACATCTCCAATGGGAGAATCGCGTTTTCGGAGTCTCACAATATTTTGCGCCCGCGACGTGGTAATTGTTTTTGATCTAATAAAGTCTGACGCATTCCTTGCGTGCGAGAGATGCCTTGAGGTGCGTCTCCAAGAGTATTTTGTGGGACGGAGGTGTTTGACCAGGCAAAGGTGAGATCAGGATGTCAAGAACCCGGGATGGTGCAGACAAGATTTACTGGAAATGTACCGGGACTGAGGAACTTCATACTGAGACACGACAGAAGCTGGGCTCGCTCTCCTTCAAGTAGAGAAGGTTGAGAGAAAATTTAATCAAGGTGTTCAAAATTATAAAGGGAAATTATCGAGGAAATAAGGAGAAACTGTCTCCACCGGCAGGGGGGTCAACAATCGGCCGAGACAATTTGAAGGCAGGCAAAAGAATCAGAGGGAAATGAGGAGAATTTCTTTTACAGGGAGTGGGACTAATTGTATAGTCTTTCAAAGCGCCAACACAGACCAAGATGGGCTGAGTGGCCTCTTTCTATGCTGTAAGATTCTATGAAGGGAGAGTATTTCTGAACACTGGGCCTAAAGGTAGAGGCTTCGGTGATTATTTGGGAATTGTTGTTCCGAGAGTCTTGGTCAGCATCAATCACACGCTGACTGTCAGTTTTCTCATCCTCGCTGCTGATTGTAAGATTGGGCAATGCTTTCTCTGCTTTTCTTGACAGTTGAAGAATTTATTCTTCGCAGCCGCCTAATTATTTGTTTTCTTCCTTCCGTAGGGTCCTGTTGGAGCTTCTGGACCCAAAGGGAACCAGGTGAGAAAGTTATTGCATCCTTTGCAATCCCTACTTTGAGGCATTTTCTTTCAACCGTTGGTCGCAAATATCGTTGCCAACTCTGATTGGATGTATTCCCGGAGGATTCAACACATGGAGCACAATTTTACCCCCCCCCCCCCCCCCCCCCCCCCCCCCCCCCCCTCCCCCTCCAAGGAGGCAGGGGTAGCATCAGATCGACTGGATGGGGTTCCTCCGGGAACTCACTCGCCCAAACCCAGAGGCAATTTGACACTTGGGCAGGCAGGACCTGAGGTGGGAATCCGCCCTTTCACCTATTGAGGCCCTGAAGGGTCCAGCCTCAATTTTTAGGCAGGTTGGCTGTGGGTGCAGGTAGGGTGTGGAAAATATTTTCTCCATCTTGGGTGGGAAGGGGGTGCACCTCACTCTGAGGGCCCATTCAGGGTTGGGGCGCCCTCCCCTCCTGGATGTTGAAGCTCCGGGATGTTGGAGGTCCGGGGCTCCCGCTGTACCTACCCACAACACTGCAATTGACCCTCTCCTGGCCACACACCCCTCCCACTATTGACCCCGGACCCCTGGGACTTGCCTGTCCAAAGGGCCTGGGAATTGGTTCCAGGCAAAGCGCTGCAGTACCGCCTCTGGCCACTGAAACGCTGTGCCCGGCCAGGTTGGAGAGCTGCCAGCCAATCAGATGGGCCGACAGCTCTCACAGGCAGGACTTCCTTCCAAGGGCAGATGGATAACCTGCCTACTGCTAATCAACGCAGCTCGGCAGCACGGTAGCATTGTGGATAGCACAATTGCTTCACAGCTCCAGGGTCCCAGGTTCGATACTGGCTTGGGTCACTGTCTGTGCGGAATCTGCACATCCTCCCCGTGTGTGCGTGGGTTTCCTCCGGGTGCTCCGGTTTCCTCCCACAGTCCAAAGATGTGCAGGTTGGGTGATTGGCCATGATAAATTGCCCTTAGTGTCCAAAATTGCCCTTAGTGTTGGGTGGGGTTACTGGGCTATGGGGATAGGGTGGAGGTGTTGACCATGGGTAGGGTGCTCTTTACAGGAGCCGGTGCAGACTCGATGGGCCGAATTGCCTCCTTCTGCACTGTAAATCCTATGATAACGCTGGGGGGGAAGGTTAGATGGGGCTGGCAGTAGCTGGGGGGAAGGTTAGATGGGGCTGGCAGTAGCTGGGGGGAAGGTTAGATGGGGCTGGCAGTAGCTGGGGGGAAGGTTAGATGGGGCTGGCAGTAGCTGGGGGGGGGGGGAGGTTAGATGGTGCTGGCAGTAGCTGGGGAGAAGGTTAGATGGGGTTGGCAGTAGCTGGGGGGAAGGTTAGATGGGGCTGGCAGTAGCTGGGGGGGGGGAAGGTTAGATGGTGCTGGCAGTAGCTGGGGGGGGGGGAAGGTTAGATGGTGCTGGCAGTAGCTGGGGGAAGGTTAGATGGTGCTGGCAGTAGCTGGGGGAAGGTTAGATGGTGCTGGTAGTAGCTGGGGGGAAGGTTAGATGGCGCTGGCAGTAGCTGGGGGGAAGGTTAGATGGGGCTGGCAGTAGCTGGGGGGAAGGTTAGATGGGGCTGGCAGTAGCTGGGGGGAAGGTTAGATGGGGCTGGGAGTAGCTGGGGGGAAGGTTAGATGGGGCTGGCAGTAGCTGGGGGGAAGGTTAGATGGGGCTGGCAGTAGCTGGGGGGAAGGTTAGATGGGGCTGGCAGTAGCTGGGGGGAAGGTTAGATGGGGCTGGCAGTAGCTGGGGGGAAGGTTAGATGGGGCTGGCAGTAACTGGGGGGGAAGGTTAGATGGGGCTGGCAGTAGCTGGGGGGAAGGTTAGATGGGGCTGGCAGTAGCTGGGGGGAAGGTTAGATGGGGCTGGCAGTAGCTGGGGGGGGGCGGAGGTTAGATGGTGCTGGCAGTAGCTGGGGAGAAGGTTAGATGGGGTTGGCAGTAGCTGGGGGGAAGGTTAGATGGGGCTGGCAGTAGCTGGGGGGAAGGTTAGATGGGGCTGGCAGTAGCTGGGGGGAAGGTTAGATGGGGCTGGCAGTAGCTGGGGGGAAGGTTAGATGGGGCTGGCAGTAACTGGGGGGGAAGGTTAGATGGGGCTGGCAGTAGCTGGGGGGAAGGTTAGATGGGGCTGGCAGTAGCTGGGGGGAAGGTTAGATGGGGCTGGCAGTAGCTGGGGGGGGGGGGGAGGTTAGATGGTGCTGGCAGTAGCTGGGGAGAAGGTTAGATGGGGTTGGCAGTAGCTGGGGGGAAGGTTAGATGGGGCTGGCAGTAGCTGGGGGGAAGGTTAGATGGGGCTGGCAGTAGCTGGGGGGGGGGAGGTTAGATGGGGCTGGCAGTAGCTGGGGGGAAGGTTAGATGGCACTGGCAGTAGCTAGGGGAAGGTTAGATAGAGCTGGCAGTAGCTGGGGGGAAGGTTAGATGGGGCTGGCAGTAGCTGGGGGGAAGGTTAGATGGTGCTGGCAGTAGCTGGGGAGAAGGTTAGATGGGGCTGGCAGTAGTTGGGGGGAAGGTTAGATGGGGCTGGCAGTAGCTGGGGGGAAGGTTAGATGGGGCTGGCAGTAGCTGGGGGGAAGGTTAGATGGGGCTGGCAGTAGCTGGGGAAGGTTAGATGGGGCTGGCAGTAGCTGGGGGGAAGGTTAGATGGCGCTGGCAGTAGCTGGGGGGAAGGTTAGATGGGGCTGGCAGTAGCTGGGGGGAAGGTTAGATGGGGCTGGCAGTAGCTGGGGGGAAGGTTAGATGGGGCTGGCAGTAGCTGGGGGAAGGTTAGATGGGGCTGGCAGTAGCTGGGGGGAAGGTTAGATGGGGCTGGCAGTAGCTGGGGGAAGGTTAGATGGGGCTGGCAGTAGCTGGGGGGAAGGTTAGATGGGGCTGGCAGTAGCTGGGGGGAAGGTTAGATTGTGCTGGCAGTAGCTGGGGGGAAGGTTAGATGGGGCTGGCAGTAGCTGGGGGGAAGGTTAGATGGGGCTGGCAGTAGCTGGGGGGAAGGTTAGATGAGGCTGGCAGTAGCTGGGGGGGGAAGGTTAGATGGGGCTGGCAGTAGCTGGGGGGAAGGTTAGATGGAGTTGGCAGTAGCTGGGGGGAAGGTTAGATTGTGCTGGCAGTAGCTGGGGGGAAGGTTAGATGGGGCTGGCAGTAGCTGGGGGGAAGGTTAGATGGGGCTGGCAGTAGCTGGGGGGGGAAGGTTAGATGGGGCTGGCAGTAGCTGGGGGAAGGTTAGATGGGGCTGGCAGTAGCTGGGGGGGAAGGTTAGATGGGGCTGGCAGTAGCTGGGGGAAGGTTAGATGAGGCTGGCAGTAGCTGGGGGGGAAGGTTAGATGGGGCTGGCAGTAGCTGGGGGGAAGGTTAGATGGAGTTGGCAGTAGCTGGGGGGAAGGTTAGATTGTGCTGGCAGTAGCTGGGGGGAAGGTTAGATGGGGCTGGCAGTAGCTGGGGGGAAGGTTAGATGGGGCTGGCAGTAGCTGGGGGGGGAAGGTTAGATGGGGCTGGCAGTAGCTGGGGGGAAGGTTAGATGGGGCTGGCAGTAGCTGGGGGGGGAAGGTTAGATGGGGCTGGCAGTAGCACAAATGCTGGGTCAATTTTAAATCTGGGCGTGGTAGATATTTTTCAATTCAGCGATATGGGGGCAAAGGTGAGTTTATGGAGATAGGTCGTAGAGCAGCGTAGGGTCGGGGGGGGGGGGGGGTCTGTGGGTCAGCACCGGGGGAGCCCTCCGATGGGGTCTGGCCCGTGATCGGGGCCCACCAATCGGCGGGCCGGCCTCTCCCTCCCCGGGCCTACTTTGTTGCACGTGCCGGCCCCTGAACCCCCACGCCATGTTGGGTCGGGGCCGGCGCATTGAGGAAGTCCCCCGCGCATGCGCGGGTTGGCGTGACCCAACTGCGGCGGGAAGGGAGGCTGGAGCGAGGTGAATCCTGTGGGGGGCAGAATCGGTAGACCCCGCGCCTGTTTCGCGCCATTGTGACGGCGCGAACACTCTGTCTCCATTTCGGAAAATCGCAGCCCAGATTTTTGATTCACACTTTTCTGTAGCGATCCACTTACCTCACCGAGTTATTATCAGGGTGGGGAGGGGGGTGTGGGGAAGGTGAAAGTTGACCTGTGGTGAATTATAAACCTAGTAATTGACACTGTGTTGTATTATATGTATTGTGTCCTCGTGGGCTCTGTATACGAGCCATTGCGCGGCTCTGCCCATAGGGGGAGATGAGGAGTTTGTGCTGGGCTCCACCCTTGGCTCCGCCCATGGCTCCGCCCATGGCTCCTCCCACTAACCGGAAGTATAAGGCTCTGCAGTTGTGAGCCTGCTGCCAGTTCATCTCGTCGCAGGCAGGCTCTGTTGTAAGACTATTAAAACCACTGTTCACTTCCAATCACGTGTCTTGTGAATTGATGGTCACATCATGACCCTAATGAATTTGGCAATGCTGGCAGGACCAAGACTGAATGCAAAGCCAGTGGGAACGTGATCCGGTCTGGAGGAGGATTCGACAAGGTGGGTGGGGAGGTGCAGAGGTTTCAGCAACCGCAAGGTGAGGGGGTTTAACAGTGAGGTAGATAGGACAGGCAAAAACCTGCGTAATAGTTAAAGAGGTAAACGTGCCTGCTCTAAATAATGAAACATCACTGTCTGGGAGCATGTGACCGTCAGAAGTAGAGATGAAAACAGAAGTGGAGATAGTGCATGAAAATTATCCTCTTAAGGTGGCCAAGGCCAATATCCATCTTGTGGGAAATTCTCCACCTGAGTGAGGGAATTTCCCAGATAGCATCCCGGGTCTGCTCCTGAGCTCAGGAATCGCCTTCGGACCCATTAGCTTAACATTGGAGCCAAGGTTCAAGAAGGTTGTACAGCACACAAGCTGCCGGAGTTCAAGAAGGTGACTCACCGTCACCCTGTCAAGAACAACTAAGGATGGCCAATAAATGCTGGCTCAGCCAGCGATACCCAATCCCGTGAACAGATATATAAAAAAGAAACGCCCAATTATTGTGAATGAAACACACTTTCTGTTGTTCAAGTATATGTTAACGCCGATTGTATTTACTCTTTTGTAGGGACTCGCAGGGTCTGATGGGCTCCCTGGAGAAAAAGGTGACATGGTGAGTTAGAATCTACCGCGAGTCCGGTATCACCCAACCACTGATGTAGCAATCACTGTTACCCACAGCGATTGATCACAACTAACTGCGCAAGGTATATTTGTCAGTCAAACAACGAATAACAATCATCAGTCATGCCAATCACACCAAAATCTTATAGATTGACCTGCCTGGCCCCTCTTAATGAAAGATTCATGTGAGGTAGGAGCTGTGCTCCGAAAGCTAGTGATTCGAAACAAACCTGTTGGACTTTAACCTGGTGTTGTAAGACTTCTTACTGTGCTCACCCCAGTCCAACACCGGCATCTCCACATCAATGAAAGATTGATTATTATATGAGCTGTTGGTTGAAACACGCTGAGGAAATGGGGAAACCCTCCCGTTCATTGCAATATAACGGTGAGCTACTTGTAGTAAGGAGCTCTGAGTGTAATATGATCGTAATATGCTGGTTGTGTTATGATAATAAGATGTTAATTGTGATATGGTAATGAGCTACTGGTTGTAATAATAAAGGTCACTTTAGAGGGCAGTTAAGAGTTGATCACGTTGCCGTGGGTCTGGATTTATATGCAGGTCAGACCAGGTAAGGGCGGCAGATTTCCTTCCTTATAGGGCATGAGTGAACCAGGCGGGGTTTAGTGATTATTTCACTATTACTAAGGCTGACTTTATATTCCAGATTTATTCATTGAGTTTAAAATTCTACCAGCTGCCATGTCTGGGTATGAACCCAATGGCTATTGGACACCCGTCCAGTGACATAGCCACTGTCCCACCCATCTTCCCCCAATAGGTACAGCTTGTGATGTGACAATGAGGTGTTAGAAATAATGAGGAATAGTTGTGATATGACATTGAGCTATTGCTATAAAAAGATAATTAGCTGCTGTTGGAATATGGGAATGAGCTGCTGAGGGCCGTGTCCGATACGTTGGTGAAAACAACACCAAACAGGCCCTGTTCAAAATGGAGAGTGTGAGTGAAAGACCTGCCTTAAAGTTACACAGATCTGAAGACCCTAATTTAGGAAGAGGTTTTTTTGCAGAGGGTTCCCAATGGCGGCTTTTCAGAAATCTACGTGGGAACGAGATCAGTTTGTCCTTGTTTCTGAGCACTCATTGTGAAAGCACCCGGAGGTGGGGGAGGGGGGGTCAGTTTGTGTTGCTGGGCGCTTTATCAAACCTCCTAGCACCTCCAGGTGAATGGGCCAGTGTACTGAGAGGCTGTGCCTGAGGAGATGGGCAGCGTCCGTGTTGTGTTGCATGCGGACATCCCACTGCCAGCAGGAGGTGACCATTCAGGTGGTCCAGTTACAGACTCCACGACATTGACAAGCAATTGGGATGTCTGGGACAATCTGTGTAGGGTCAGCAGGAGGAAACTGAGCGAGCCAGCATGCTCATTGGCATGGCCAGCAATTGCTGATACGATTCTGGGCATCTCCTGGGAATGTGGGTCGTTATTATGTGGACGTAATGAGCAGGCGCGTGTGCAGGGGACTAGCCGGCATGTGGAATCTGACCACCCTCACCCACAGACAACGAAGAACTAAAAGAACAGAGGAATTAAGAGCTGGAGGAGACCTTTTGGCCCTTCAAGCCTGCTCCACCAATAATGGAGCATTCACCGTCCTCTGGGGTAGAGAATTCCAAAGATTCACAACCCTTCGAATGAAAACATTTCTCCACAACTCAATCCTAAACGATCAACACCTTAGTCCGAGGTTTGTGTCCCCGTCTTCTCCAGCCAGGGAACACATTTTTCTGTCACGTCTCTGAGGCATTTTATATGTTTCAATGAGGTGCTGCTGAGCTCAGAGAAGATTGCAACCTTGGGCACCAGCTCAGTGATGTAAGGCTTGCCCTGAATAAATCTTTAATCACCTTTGTTTTGTCTCCATTAGGGCCAGCCAGGATCGCAGGGCCAGAAGGGAGAGGTAAGTGTTATCAGAGAAACACCATTGATTGAGAACTTTGTGAAGCATCAGTTGGTTATTCACCTTTCTCCTTCTAAGGATCACAACACCAGCCACATATGTCTCAACAGATTTCGATACTGTATCCTAAGAAATCTTGGACAGGATTCTCCGTTGCCCGATGCCGATACCGTGATCTGCGGTCGGACGGAGAATCGACTCCGACGCCCAAATCGGGGCCGGCAACGGTTTGACACCGGTCAATCATGCTCCACCCCCATCAAAATGATGTCCGCGTTGCACGCTGCGTGCCGTTACAACGGCATTGCCGGACCATTGGCAGGCCCTCCCGCAATGCTCCACCCCCAATGGGCCAAGATCCTGACCGCGCGGGACACGTGTCGTCTCAGCGGTCGTGAACCTGGCGTGGCGGCTGCGGACTGTGTCCAGCGCCACCACACTCGGCTGGGATCCGTGCCTGTGGTGAACGTACTGTGCTAACCATTCACCACTGTACTACATTGTATAACGCTATTGCCCATGTGGGCTCCACCTATGGACCATTGTACTGTACTACACAGAATGTATCATGTTAGTACCTCAGTCGAAAAAGAAGCCCAAGCCATCGTGGAATCCGTACGGCACTGGAGGCGCTACCTCGCTGGTAGGAGGTTCACCCTCGTCACCGACCAATGATCGGTAGCCTTCATGTTCGATAATACGCAGCAGGGCAAGATCAAGAACGATAAGATCTTGAGGTGGAGGATTGAACTCTCCACCTATAATTACGATATAGTCTATCATCCTGGGAAGCTCAACGAGCCCCCAGACGCCCTGTCCCACGGCACACACGCCAACGCGCAAGATGACCGACTACAGGCCGTCCACGATGACGTCTGCCAACCGGGGCTCACCCGGCTCCTCTACTACATCAAGGCCCGCAACCTGCCCTACTCCACCGAGGAGGTCAGGGCCATGACCAGGGACTGCCAGACCTGCGCGGAGTGCAAGCCGCACTTCTATCGACTGGATAAGGCCCACCTGGTAAAGGCATCCCGACCCTTTGAGCGCCTCAGTATCGACTTCAAAGGGCCCCTCCCCTCTACCAACTGCAACACATATTTCCTCAACGTCGTTGACGATTTCTCTCGCTTCCGCCCTGGCTGAAGGTACCAGGGCCCGTCCTATTCCGCAAACACGTCAGGAGCCAGAAGTCCGACCCCCTGGCCGACAGAGTCCAGCTCCTTCACACCAACCCCCAGTACGCATACGTAGAACACCCCGACGGCCGACAAGATACGGTTTCCCTCCGGGACCTGGCACCCGCAGGTTCCCCTACCACCGCCACCCCAACTTACCCCACCCAACCTACACCAACCAGCGGCACCGCCCCTACATGGCCTCCACACCCCTTCCTATACTCCCTCTCCCCTTTGCCGACCCACAGGAATGAAGCTCCTGAAGATATGCTCCTGGAGTCTACGTCTGTTCCCGCACCGACGAGTTCGACACGCGGGCCCGCTGCGATACCAGAGCTCCGGCGATCGCAGCGCACGATCAGGGTGCCGGACAGACTGAACCTGTGAACCCTTCACCCCCGCCAGACTTACATTTTTTAACAGGGGGTGAATGTGGTGAACGTATTGTACTAACCATTCACCACTGTATTACATTGTATCACGCTGTTGCCCATGTGGGCTCCACCTATGGACCATTGTACTGTACTACACGGAATGTATCATGTTGGTGCCCTTGTGGGCTCCGCCCCCTTGAGGGGAGGTATAAAGAGCAGCTGCCCTGTAGGCACCTCTCACTAGCAGAGCAATCGCAGGCAGGCACTGTTCTAGTCGATTAAAGCCACTGTTCATTTCAAGTATCTGTCTTGCGTGAATTGATGGTTGCATCAGTGCCACTGGACAGAGGGGCTTCCGCGGGGGCTGGGGGACTGGTGGGCGTAGCCAAGGGGTGGCCTGTGGGGTCGTGGATGACGGGTCGGATCCGCGCACAGCCGTCACCATGTTGTATGGCGCGACCGCTGCATGAACATTTCATCGTAAAGCGCCCGGGAATTCTCCCTTCGAGCCGGCACTTAGCCGCTGAAATGGAGAATCCAGCTCCTTATATTTGGAATGAAGTATTAGGTGACTGAGCTCCTTGCACAATAAAACCCACCCACTGAGCTGCTCTTGAGTGGCAGTGGAAGGACCAAGTTGCCTCTGTTCTTCCCAACTCCAGTGTCATTGACATTTTTCTCAGCTTGGAGAAGGAAAGAATAAATCCATTGCCTTTGCTCCACTGAAGTCTTTATTATTGTGTCTCCTGTAAAATAATTCAGTTTTTGGCTGCAAGTTATTTTCACTTCCTCAATTTCTGAATTAACACAAAGTTGTGGAATGTTAGTTGATCTGCTATGAATTCTCTTTTACCTTTCTGATGTTTTCAGCCAGGAGGTCGCGGTGAGGTGGGTCCCAAAGGTCACCCTGGTCCAGCTGGTGGTCTTGGAGTAGATGGCGTTCCTGGTCCTCTTGGGTCGATGGGTGTGGCCGGAGAGCCGGGAGTTCCTGGTGTCACTGGAAAAACAGGTCCTCCTGTGAGTAATTTGTTCAAAGATACTGTGGACGGGGGGAGGGACTGTTTTACTTAAACCTTCTGTTTTGGACAATAAACCTGAGCCATTTCATGCGGGAGGATTTCCACTGACTCAGTAACACTTGCCTGGCATGAAGCAGATTCATAACAACAGATCCCTTTGGCATGGACGCTGCTAATCCCCCCATGAAATCGTACAGCATCAAAGGAGGCCATTCAACCCATCGTGACATTGTGACTGGTTCTTTGAAAGAGCCATTCAATTAGTCCTGCTCTCCCTAATGTTTCCCAGAGTTTTGCACATTTCTCCCTTTCACTTTTCCTCTAAATTTCTCATCCATTGTTTCCAAATTCTACTCTTGTGTTCCAACCCTCGGAAATCTCTATGTTCCTCCAATTGCAGCCCCTTGTCCATCTCTGCCTTTAATCACTTTGTCATTGACAGCCGTGCCTTTAGCTACCGAGACTCCTGAGTCCCTCCAATTCTCTAACTCTGCCCTCCCCCCGAGTCACTTTTTAAACGCTTGCCTCTTGTCACCTTTTCTAATATCTCCACATGTGGTTAGGTGCCAAATTTCTTTTTTGATAGTGCTCCAAGAATTTATCCACCCCCTTTTTTTTTCTTGGGCAATTTAGCGTGGCCAATCCACCTACCCTGCACATCTTTTTGGGTTGTGAGGGTGAGACCCACGCAGACACAGGGAGAATGTGCAAACTCCACACGGACAGTGACCCGGAGCCGGGATCGAACCCGGGACCTCGGTGCCGTGAGGCAGCGGTGCTAACCACTGCGTTACCGTGGCGCCCCATCCAATTCCCTTTTAAAAGTTAGTATTGATAGGACATCCAGCACTCAAGTCAATCAAGTCAATTCCAGATCACATCTCCCTATGTAAAGATTTCCCCTTTGGTTTATTTGCTAGTTATTGTAGAGGACCACATCGAGGAACAGTATATAAGCAATATCGAATGACTTGCTCCAATCAATTGTGAGGTTATTGTCTCATATGTCAAATGCTTCCACCCCAGGAGATGCCAATATCACAGACTACATTCCAACTGAATTTAGATGGTCTCGTAAAATTAAGACGATTTTGCATGCTCTTTCCAGGTTAATAGGCAGCTAACGCTAACGTGTTCTCTCAAAACTAGACCATTATCTTTACACACAGATCCTTTGGTGCTTCTTCAATTTTATTAACCCGACAATGTACCCTGCACGTTTGGCTTCACAGGAGAATCCTTGTGGCCTGATCTAAAGCTGTATGATACACAGATTCATCTTTTCATTCTTCCATGCTGACTAAACCATTATTCATTGTCCATCCCTAATTGCCCCACACAATATGGAAGGACATTAATATGGGTGTCTGTTTTGTCAAAATACTTATTTATTATTTCTGACCAGATGTTAATATTGCATCACAATCACTCTACGCTGGTTGTCGATCTGGTTCCACCTTAGCCCTGTGCACTATCTATTCCACGTACATATTATTTACATCCACTGATAGCATTGTGGATAGCACAATCGCTTCACAGCTCCAGGGTCCCAGGTTCGATTCCGGCTTGGGTCACTGTCTGTGCGGAGTCTGCTCATCCTCCCCGTGTGTGCGTGGGTTTCCTCCGGGTGCTCCGGTTTCCTCCCACAGTCCAAAGATGTGCAGGTTAGGTGGATTGGCCATGATAAATTGCCCTTAGTGTTGGGTGGGGTTACTGGGTTATGGGGATGGGGCGGAGGCTCTTTCCAGGAGCCGGTGCAGACTCGATGGGCCGAATGGCCTCCTTCTGCACTGTAAATTCTATGTAAATCTATGTAAATTAGACACATTTTTCTCACTAATCCACAGGGAAAACTGGCGAGTGAGCAGCGAATCCGGGATCTCTGCCAAAACCTGATCAATGGTGAGTTTAACCTTTCGCAATGAACGTTCATCATTCTTCATTCCGTCCCAATACATTCATTCATGTTTCACCAAAAGCTGCATCAACTCAAGACTGCTGAAAAGGTGTAAATAAAATGGGGTAATCCATTAGTTATGTGTGAGAGAAAGCTCTTTACGTAGAGAGTGGTTGGAATGTGGAACTCTTTATCACGTGGAATGGACTGTTTCTGTCCTGTAAATTCAATGTCATATGCATGGGTTATCCTCTTAAGATGTTTATTAATCATCTTATCTTTAGCAGGATAATTGCATAGGAACACTTACCAGAATACAATGGGTGAGGGGGGTTGGGGGGGTGGGGGTGAAATTGATCTCCATCAGTGACCAGGAAATGAGTTTCCCTCCTAATTTGGGTGGAATTCTCCGATTTTGAGACTGTGAGCGGTGGGGGGGGCGGTTCCAGTTGTGCCTTTGGGGCTGGACAGCATGGCAGGATCCCAGGCCAGACACTGCACTCCGAACTTCATTAATTAGGTACTGGCGCGTTCCCCTCTGAGTCACCTGCTGGGCTGGCAGCTGACTCGTCTGCCTGCCATCAGCTGGTGGGTTCACAGGTCCTGGCACCAGATTTAAATACCATCCAGCTCAATGTTTTCCCTCTCTCCAGACTGTGCAGAATGTCAGCAACTCAGAGGAAAAAGACTAGCAACCTCAAGATGTCTGTTCCTCGAATCAAATCAACCGCCCTCCTCCTGAGGTCATCATCTGCACGGTGCCCATTCCCCACTTGGACCCCTGTCCACCACATCTGGACTCTTAAACCATCCCCTTCCAGTAAACTATGCTGTTAGTTAGGGGAACAGGTAGGTGTTTCTGTGGCCATAGACATGACTCCAGGCACCTCCCTAGTGCCAAGGTCAAGGATGTGCAGCTGCAAGACATTCTTCTGAGGGAGGGTAAGCAGCCAGAGGTCGTGGTCAACATTGATACCAATGCCTTAGATAGGAAGAGGGTTGAGGCCCCTACAACCAGATTTATGGAGCCAGGTAGAAAAATAGCAAACAAATCCTCAAATGTAGTAATCTCCGGATTACTTCCAGTGCCATATGCAAGTGAGCACAGGAGTAGGAGGATAAGGCAGATGAATGCGTGGCTGGAAAGATGGTACAGGAGGGAGGGAGGTTACAATCCTGGTACGCTGGGTCAGGCTCTGGGGGAATGACACCTGTATAAACCGGAGGAGTTGTTCCTGAACAGAGCTGGGACTGAGTTCCTTATGGGGCGTTTTGCTAATGCTGTTGGGAGGGCTTTAAACTAACTCGACAGTGCTGTGGGAACCAAGAGGAAATAATAAAGAGGAATACCAGGATGCACAAAATACTGGGAGGGACAGAAAGCACTGGTATAGAGAATAGTAAGTTAAGAGGTGAAGTTGGAATAAGGGAGATAGTAATGTCATCCCGATCAGGGTTACAGTGCAGGTATGCAAAAACACAAAGTATCGTAAATAAGATTGGGCAATTGCAGATTGCATTGTGGAAATATGATGTTGTGACGATAACAGAGACCTGACTTCAGGAAGAACAGGACTGGGTGTTAAATATTCCTGGGTATAAGGTGTTCAGAAAAGATAGGACAGGAAGAAAGGGAGGAGGGTGGGTTAGGGCTGGTGTTACAATGCAGGGGAAAGAGGATGTCCCAGACGGTTCAAGGACACAATCATTTTGGCTGGAGCTAAGGAATAAAACGGGTACGATTATATTGTTCGATGTTGTCTCGAGACCACCAGTCAGTGAGAAGGATGTAGAAAAACAAATCTGCAGGGAAGTTACAGAGAGGTGGGGACATTATAGAGTAGTTAGAATCGGGACTTTAGTTACGCAGATGTAGACAGAGACAGTGGTGGTGTAAAGGACGAGAGGGGCAAAAGTTCCTAGATTGTGTTCAGGAAAATTTTCAACAGCGGTATGTGTCCTGGGACATCACTACAGAGGGTAATGTCCGAGGCTCAACCATCTTCAGCTGCTTCATCAATGACTTCCTTTCCATCATAAAGTCAGATGTCGGGATGTTCACTGATGATTGCACAATGTTCAGCACCATTTGCAACTCCTCAGGTACTGAAGCAGTCCACATGCAGCTGCAGGAGGACCTGGACAATGTGCAGGCTTGGGCTGACATGTGACAAGTAACATGCAAGGGCCAGGCAGTGACCATCTCCAATAGGAGACATTGCCATCACTGAATCCCCCACTATCAACATCCTGGGGTTTACCATTGACTAGTCTCTGATCTGGACTAGCCACATTAATACTGTGGCTACAAGAATAGGTCAAAGGCTAGGAATCCTGTGGCGAGTAACTCACTTCCTGATTTCCCAAATCCTGTCCACCATCTACAAGACACAAGTTAGGGATACGATGGAATATTCTCCACTTGCCTGGATGAGTGCAGCTCCAACGCTCAAGAAGCTCAACACCATCCAGGACAAAGCAGCCCCGCTTGATTGGCACCCTTTCCACAAACATTCACTCTCTCCACTACCAACCCACACAGTGGCATCCGTGTGTGCCATCGACAAAATGCACGGCAGCAACTCGCCAAGGCTCCTTAAGCATCACCTTCGAAATCCATGACCTCTACCATCTAGAAGGACAAGGGCAGCAGATACCTGGGAACCACCTAGAAGTTCCCCTCCATGTCACTTACCATCCTAACTCGGAAATATCTGACCATTCCTTCACTGTCACTGCGTCAAAATCCTAGAACTCCCTCTCTAACAGCACAGTGGGTGTACTTACACTACATACACTGCAGCGGATCAAGAAAGCAACTCACCACCACCTTCTCAAAGGCAATTAGGAATGGGCAATAAATGCTGGCCCAGCCAGCGATGCCCCCATCCCGAAAAAGTGAATTTAAAAAAAATATATGTCCAATCCAACTTTCTTGGAAATGAGGTGGGCCAAGCAGATCAAGTGCCAGTGGGGGACCATTTAGGAGACAGAGACCATTGTATTGGAAATGATGATGATAGAAAAGGAAAATAGGCAATCTAGAGAGAGGATAATTAAGGCGGGAAGAGCTGACTTCAATGGTGCAGGAACAGAGCTGGACTGACTAGACTGCAATGAAAGGTTGGTGGGAAAATATGTAACTGAACAATGGGCTACCTTCAAAACAGGAATGGCCTGGACAGAGTCCAGCTATGAGGGCAGCACGGTAGCATGGTGGTTAGCATAAATGCTTCACAGCTCCAGGGTCCCAGGTTCGATTCCCGGCTGGGTCACTGTGCGGAGTCTGCACGTCCTCCCCGTGTGTGCGTGGGTTTCCTCCGGGTGCTCCGGTTTCCTCCCACAGTCCAAAGATGTGCGGGTTAGGTGGATTGGCCATGCTAAATTGCCCGTAGTGTCCTAAAAAGTAAGGTTAAGGGGGGGGGGGGGGGGGGGGGTTGGGTTACGGGTATAGGGTGGATACGTGGGTTTGAGTAGGATGATCATTGCTCGGCACAACATCGAGGGCCGAAGGGCCTGTTCTGTGCTGTACTGTTCTATGTTCTATGTTCTATATTCCCTGAAAAGGGATAGGCAGGGCGAACTAATCAGAGCTCACAGGATGGAAAAGGAGATAGAAGAGAACTGAAAGGAGGATTGGGCCGATTCGGACCAAAAAGGGAATTTACACATGGAGATAGGGAGCATGGCTGAGAGGTTAAATCAATACTTTGCATTTGTCTTTACCAAGGAGGTAGATGCTACCCAGGACATGGTGACAAAAGAAGGATATTCTGCCCCGAGAAGAGTTCAAACGTGTTGACGAGGAATAGACTGTCAGTGCTGAAAGTTCATGGGCGGAATTCTCCGACCCCCTGCCAGGTTGGAGAATCGCCGGGGGGCAGCGTGAATCCCGCCCCCGCCGGCTGCCGAATTCTCCTGCGCCGGGGATATGGCGGGGGCAGGAATCACGCCGCCGCTGGTCGGCGGCCGCTGGCAGTGACCCCCCCCCCCGGCGATTCTCCGGCCGCGATGGGCCGAGTGGCCGCCCGTTTTGGGCCGGTCCCGCTGGCGTAAATTACAACAGGTACTTACCGGCGGGACCTGGCTGCACGAGCGGCCTCCAGGGTCCTAGGGGAGGCGGGGGGGGGATCTGGCCCTGGGAGGTACCCCCACAGTGGCCTGGCCCGCGATCGGTGCCCACCGATCCGTGGGCGGGCCTCTGCCGTGGGTGCACTCTATTCCTCCTCATCGGCTGCTGTGGACCTCCACGATGGCCGACGCGGAGATGAATCCCCCTACACATGCGCTGGGATGACGCTGGCCGGTAGAGGCCCTTTGGCGCCAGTTGGCGCGGCCCGACACCGGAGTGGTTCACACCACTGCGCTGTAATGTTCTATGTTCTATGCCGGAGTTGCCCGCCCCGCCGATTCCCGCAGAATCCCGCCCCACAAGTCACAGGGACTGGAGATGCATCCTAGGATATTGAAGGGCGTGAGAATGGAAAGTCCTGGGGCGCTGGCCATAATCGTCCAGTCTTCTCTAGACTCAGGGGAGGTACCAGAGGACTGGAGAATTACAAATGTTAAACCCTTGTTCAAAAAAGGTTGTGAGGATAACCCCAGCAATTAAAGACCAGTCAGTTTAACAACAGTGGTGGGAAAGCGTCTGGGAGCAATGATTCAGGATAGAATTCGTAGTCAAATGGAAAAATGCGGGTTGTTTAGGAAGAGCCAGCATGGATTTCTAACGGGGAAATCGTGTCTAACTAACTTGCTGGAGGTTTTTGCGAAGGTAACAGAAAGGGTAGATGAGGGTAATGTTATTGATGTGGCGTACATGGTCTTTCAGAAAGCATTCGACACAGTGCCACACAACAGACTTGTGAGAAATGTTATAGTCCACAGAATAAAAGGCAAGGTAGCATCGCGGACCCAAAATTGGCTGAATAATAGGAAGCAGAGAGTTATGGTCAATGGTGTTTTTCAGGCTGGAGGAAGGTTTGTAGGGGAGTTCCCCAGGGGTCAGTATTGGGACCCTTGCTTTTCCTGAAATATATAGTAATGATCTAGATCTTGTTGTGCAGGGGACACTTTCAAAGTTTGTGGATGATACAAAACTTGGAAGTGTTGTAAACTGACTGTGGAGAACTTCAAAAGACATAGAAAGTTGATGGAGTGGGCAGACAGGGGGCAGATGAAGTTCAATGTGTAGAAATGGGAGGTGATGCATTTTGGTAGCAATAACATGGATAAACAATATAAAATAAGGCGTAGTATTCTTAAGGGGGTGCAGGAGCAGAGGGAGCTGGGTGTATAGGTGTCGCAGGAAAAGAAGAGAGAACAGTTAATATTCTGGGTAGTATCCTGGACTTTATTAAGAGAGCATAGCGTATAAGAGCCAGGACGTTATGCTGAACTCATACAAAGCCTCAGCTGAAGTATTCTGTACATTTTGTACATCACCCCATAGGAGGGATGTGACCGCATTGGAGAGAGTGCAGAAGAAGTTCACAAGAATGGTTCCAGGGATGTGTAACTTCAGTTATGAGGATAGATCAGAGAGGTTGTGACTGTTCTCCTTGGCGAGAAGAAGGTGGAGAGGAGATTTGAAGGAGTGTTGAAAATCTTAAGGGAGCTGGACAGATTAGATAGAGAGGAACGTCTCCTGCTCGTAAAAGGATCAAGATCGAGAGGACCTAGATTTAAAGTGATTTGCAAAAGAAGCAAATGTAATGCTCCCCCCCCCCCCCCCCCCCCCACCCCACCCCTCAGCCCCCTGACTGCGGCAGCACTGGACACAGTCCGCAGCTGACACACGAGGTCCCCGAACGTTGTGAGGACATGTGTCCCACGCCGTCGGGGTGTTGCTGAGTGGGGGAGGGCATCAGTGAGTGGTTTGGGTTTGGAATTCACGACCTGGGAGTGTGGTGGAGGCAGGTTCAATCGAGTCATTGAAGAGGGCATTAGATGATTATTGAATAGAAACAATGTGCTGGGGTGCGAGGAAGTAGCAGGAATGGCACTGAGTTATAATGGCCGTTTGGAGAGCTGGTGCAGACACGATGGCCGAAAGGCCTCCTTCTTCGCCATAACAACTCTGTGATTCTGTGATTCATTGGAGGAGGAAATCCATAGAGAGTCACAGTGGTAGATTTAGATGGGGAAAGATGGGAGGAAGCTGAAAAGGAGCATAAACACCAGCATAGACTGCTCCTCTTGCCGGAACTCCGCAGTGTAGCGAGAGATTGGGACACCATTTGAAAATGACATCTCGATCTCTGGAGCCCCCAAAGTGACCCCTGACCCCCCCTCCAAGCCCCAACACACCATAGGAGGGTGCCCCAGCCCCCACCCACTCCAACACCTGCACAGGGCACCCCCAGCCAGGTTGCCACCACACAGAAAATGCTAGCTTAGCACCCTGTCAGTGCCAACCTGGCAGTGCCCCTGCCACCAGCAGACTGGCACCCAGGTGACACCAGCAGTGCCAGAGTACACAGGTGCCCAAAGGGCATGCAGCTGGGGGCCTTCAATCCCCTGGGAGAGTCCCACAAGTGCCCATCTGGTCCCATTTGTCAAGACCAGTACTGAATGGCACTTGCCCAAGGCAAAGTAGATAGATCCCACGTCTCAGGTACCTCAGGAATCTGCACATTAAAGTGAGACTAGCTGTCTCTCTTTATTATGCAGATTGCTAAACGGTGACCCCGCCTCAACGGACGGGGATTTACTTTGCAACGTCTCACGAGATCGTATTGGACAATGCAAGGCGTTGCGAGCTGGGTAGATCCCGGGAGTGGGGGGGTCTCCCGGCTTCTATCAGCCACGTTGCACGGTGGCGAGCTGCTGTTCAGGTGCACTGTGGCCATGAAATCGCGCCCAATGCCGCTTAGTGAATTTGAAAAACTATTCTCCAATACTTGGGGTTTCAAAGTTAAACCAATGAGAAACCTGGGGTATATAGTTTGCTTCTAATTTAGAACTAAAAATGTATTTAAAACTATTTGCTGAACTGATTTTACAAAAACATTAAATTCAATTGGCAAATTTACATAATTCTGAGTTTTTATCACTGAACTAAATTCTTGTGTTGCAGTGATATCCAACATGAGTGAAATGACACAATAATTAATCATCTTTATTATTGTCACAAGTAGGCTTACATTAACACTGTATTGATGTTACTGTGAAAAGCCCCTAGTCGCCACATTCCGGCGCCTGTTCGGGTACACAGAGGGAGAATTCAGAATGTCCAATTCACCTAACAAGCCATTGCTTGTGGTTCCAAGAGAAACATGCTTTGCTGACCTTTCCTGTCACTTCAGTTGTTCTTAACTCTTAAAAGCCCAAGACCTAAAAATTATGTCCATATCGAGGATGATGCTGCAATACTTCTCCCACATTCCAAGACAGAAGTGAGGAGAAAGAGTATCCAGCCTCCAACCGTACAGCTCCAACAATCTTCAAGGTCACTCTTGGTGCTACTGAAACCGTGATCCTCTTCTGAAAATGTCCTTTCTGTTTCTCCTATAATTGAAATATACACATATGTTTTACTCATTGAATACGTAACACCCTGAGATCAAGGATTGACCCATCACCTTCTAATATAAAGTATTAATCGCCAGAACATCAAAACTGGGTTCCCTTGCCTCTCTTGGTCCTCATTCCTCCTACAATCTTTAAACCGTACGTTTGGGGTCATCTAAACAATCTTGAGTGATTTCATCTTCTCTGCTACTCTTCTCTACCTTGGTGATGTCCATCTTTGGCCTTTCACCCAGAATTTCCAATGTAATCAAAACACCAGATTAGAATGGACGCAGGAATACAAAGAGCTGCAAAGCAGGAGAGGTCCTGGGGACATATAACGGGGCAGTACTAAAGGACTGTCCATCTTTCCTCTCACATGGTGCTATTTGAAGAAGGGCAGGGCTATCCTCCTGGTACCTTGCCCAACATTTATTCCTCAATCAGCAACATCTGATTCCTTTATGGTGGCATGTTGTGTGATGCTGAATTGGAAAATGTAGCAGAACAGGGACTAAGCTGCATTGGCTGTGAAGACATTCTCAGGATGTGAAGGATGCTGTATAAATGCAAATTTTCCATCTTGCATTGTAACAGGGTCCAAATACTTAAAAATGGCTGTAGTGTACCAACGCCGGAGATCACACGGTAATAGAATCTTAAATAAAAATAAACATATCATGGCAAGTTGAATTTTCTTGTTTTTACTTCTTCTAGATCAAATTGCATTGTTGGCAAATAATCTGAGGAGGCCAATGGCCCCTGGGATGATAGGACGACGTGGCCTCCCTGGGCCTCCAGGCCCATCAGGGTCGAAGGGTGGAGTTGGCCACCCAGGCATGCGAGGCCCACCAGGATTGCATGGACCCTCAGGAGATCTTGGCAACACAGGCCCGCGAGGTAAGAGTGGGTTTGAAGGGTTTAACGTGACATCGGATTTGACCCATGAGCTAAGACTTAACCACTTGAGAGCACTCTGAACCTTTATGTGGAAGACTTAAAACACATTTTTTTCTTAAAATTGACATGGCTATTGTGCTGTAGTTGCTGTGTTTCACTTTGGATTTGTTTTTGGGATGCGGTGTATATAACCCAGCTCTTGTCGCCTGCCGAAGGACCTGGTAAGCCGCCTTTTTAAACCACTGCAGTTCTTGTAGTGACAGTGCTCCAGAATACATATAGATACATAGAGCATACAGTGCAGAAGGAGGCCATTCGGCCCATCGGGGTCTGCACCGACCCACTTAAGCCCTCACTTTCACCCTATCCCCGTAACCCAATAACCCCACCTAACCTTTTTTTGATACGAAGGGGAATTTAGCATGTCTAATCCATCTAACCACATCTTTTGGACTGTGGGAGGAAACCGGAGCATCCGGAGGAAACCCACGCAGACACGGGGAGAACGTGCAGACTCCGCACAGAAAGCGACCCAGCGGGGAATTGAACCTGGGACCCTGGTGCTGTGAAGCCACAGTGCTAGCCACATGTGCTACCATGCTGCCCGTCAGAGTCCTCCATACTGGGGCCCCGCAAGGCTTTGTACTTAGCCCCCTATTATACACCCTATACACAAATAGTCAGAGTCACGGATAGTGGTAAGAAATTCCAGGGTATTCGTTTCCAGGATTTGAAGGAACAGTGGTTTCTGTCTGCGGCTTAGGTGGTGATGGTGATCTCACGACAGCGCTGCTCTTGCAAAACAATAAGAGCATAAGAAATAGGATCGGGGTCGACCACTCAGCCCACCCAGCCTGCCCCATCATTCAATACCAGCACAGGTAATCTTCGGAATCTACTCCCCTTCATTCCCTGACAGACCAAAATCTGTCTATCCCAGCCTTAAATATATTCAACGATGGAGAATCCACAGCCCTCTGGGGTAGAGAATTCTAAAGACTCACAATCTGAGGAGTGAAGAAATTTCTCCTCATTTCAGTCCTGAATGATCATCCCGAGACTGGATTGGATTGGATTTGTTTATTGTCACGTTGACCGAGGTACAGTAAAAAGTATTGTTCTGCGTACTGTTCAGATCGTTCCATACATGAAAAAAAAAGAGGGGAAACATAAATACACAATGTACATACATAGACACGGGTATGGGGTGAAACATACAGCAGTGTAGTACTACTCAGTAGAGAAGATGTGTGCAGAGATCAGTTCAGTCCATAAGAGGGTCACTCAGGAGTCTGATAACAACAAGGAAGAAGCTGTTTTTGAGTCTGTTCGTGCGTGTTCTCAGACTTCTGTACCTCCTCCCCGATGGAAGAAGTTGGAAGAGTGAATAAGCTGGGTGGGAGGGGTTTTGATTATGCTGCCCGCTTTCCCAAGGCAGTGGGAGGTGTAGACAGAGTCAATGGATCTGTCTGTTTTGGCAGGTTTGTGTGATGGAATGGGCTGTGTTCACGGCTCTCTGAAGTTTCTTACGGTCTTGGGCCGAGCAGTTGCAATACCAGGCGGTGGTGCAGCCAGATAGGATGCTTTCTATGGTGCATCTGTAAAAATTGATAAGAGTCAATGTGGCCATGCTGAATTTCCTTAGTTCTCTGAGGAAGTATAGGTTGTGCTTACTTAGTCGTAGCGTCAACATGGGTGGACCAGGACAGATTGTGATGTGCACACCTAGGAATTTGAAGCTGGGTGGGAGGGGTTTTGATTATGCTGCCCGCTTTCCCAAGGCAGTGGGAGGTGTAGACAGAGTCAATGGATCTGTCTGTTTTGGCAGGTTTGTGTGATGGTGCTCCGGTTTCCTCCCACAGTCCAAGGATGTGCAGGTTAGGTGAATTGGCCAGGCTAAATTGCCCTCAGGGTCCAAATTAACCTTAGTGTTAGGTGGGGTTACTGGGTTATGGGGATAGGGTGGAGGCATGGGCTTGGGTAGGGTGCTCTTTCCAAGAGCCGGTGCAGACTCGATGGGCCGAATGGCCTCCTTCTGCACTGTAAATTCTATGAAATTCTATGAAATCCAGAGACTCGGAGGTTAAATTCTGAGGTTGCTCCTGTGAGGAATTAAGATTCATTGTTCTGCTCAGCCTGTTGAGTTTGGAAGTGGTAGAGAAGCACCCAACAACCTGTGATTGGTTATGTTGATGGCCAATTGGATCAGAAAGATATAATGATTTTTACCAGTGTTTGCTGTGTGCACCTCAGGCCAGTAAGTTGTTAAGGAAACGCCAAAGGAAATCAGGAAAGGTTTGGCTGCATTGACGACACACGCATTCTTTATGAATCCAACTTTAAGCATCCGTGCAGCCTGCCTCTAACTTGGTTTGTTTGAGCTGATGCTGATGAAGGTTTTGATGTACCATGTAAAGGATGGTTCTTTGGCCCAATGTTCCTTGGGCAGCTTTGTTGGAGCTGCTCAATTTATCCCTCTCCATCCCTTTGCTGCTGAAAGTTGCTGTTGAACCTGTTCCAACTGCCCTTGCAGATCCTAAAACGGCCTTGTTTTTATTTCCTATGGTTACTTCCTGTTCAAAGTGATTGTGGCTACTACTTTCACTTTCTTTACTGGAGTTTGTAAACAGTGTTTCGACACCCTGGTCAAGAGCACGGCCAATTCCAGCTCCACTTGTACCGGAGTCACAACACGAGTGAATTAACCAATAATTCTTCCAAAGATTCCCAAAGTCTTTGGCTCTTAGCTGCCCAATAATTACAGTCACCAGGTTTGTAAATGTAAACACAATTACTGTTTATTTATAACAAGATCTATCATGAAATATGCAGTCAATACAGCTGGTTAACAACCAGCTAATACCTACTCCCCCCCCCCCCCCACTCTACCCACATACACAAGACAGACATGAGCTGGTGCAGATTCGATGGGCTGAATGCCTCCTTCTGCACTCTAAATTCTAAGATTCTATGAAACACAAAGGGATGTAAAGGGGTATAAATAATCAGGATGAAGGTCAAAAGATAAGAGTCTTTGCTTCAGATGGTGGTTCTTTAGCACGCTTTCCTCACAGCAAGCTGGTTGATTAAAGTCTCTGGCTTACAGCTGGTAATGGTCTTTGGTACAGAATTATTCATTCAGGTTCCCCACAGGTTAGAAAACACATTACTCACAGGCGGCAGGCTTTTTAGAGAGACACCTTATTTCAAACCAGCTGGTGGTTTGACTTCAGGGGCGGGATTCTCCACTACCCGGCGGGGCGGGGGGCTCCCGGCGTAGCGGAGTGGCGCCAACCACTCCGGCGTCGGGCCTCCCCAAAGGTGCGGAATTCTCCACACCTTTAGGGGCCAACCCCTCACATTGAGGGGCTAGGCCTGCGCCGGAGTGGTTGGCACCACGCCGACTGGCGCCAAAACCAGGGGCCAACGGCCTTTGACGCCCGCCGCCCGGCGCCGGGGGTGGCCGAAAGGCCTTCGCCGGTTCGCGCATGCGTCGGTGCATCAGCTGCCGCTGACGTCACCACCGGCGCATGCGTGCTGGGGGATTCTCTTCTGCCCCCGCCATGGTGGAGGCCGTGGCGGCGGCGGAAGAAAAAGAGTGCCCCCACGGCACTGGCCTGCCCGCCGATCGGTGGGACCCGATCGCAAGTCTGGCCACCGTGGAGGCACCCACCGTGGTCCGATCAGATTCCATCAGTGAGCCAGGATGACCATCAGTGAGCCAGGATGACCATCAGTGAGCCCAAAGAGGCTTTGTATATAATTCATAAAGATCACTGTAGATGTCAGCCTTGGGTCAGCGGCAGTGAACATTCAGCGCTGGTCTGTACTGGTGTTTATTCTCCCAACCCCCACTTCATCTCCCCCGATCATCATAGCCTACTTCTTTCTCCCTCATGTGCTTGTCCAGCTTCCCCTTAAGTACATTTATGCGATTTGCTTCAACCGCTCTATGTGGGAGCATGGAGCAGCATTTTCTTCTAAATTCTTTATTGGATTTAATAGTATCTGTCTATCTATGGTCTCCAGTTTTAGTCTCCCCCAAAAAGTGGAAATAATTCTCGATGTTTATCTTATTAAACCCCTTCATATTTTAAAGATCTCTATCAGGTCACCCCCTCAGCCTGCTGGGTCAAGTAGAAAACATGTGCAGGTTGGAATATTCTGCTGGAGTTGCACCTTCTGGTCATTAAACTGACATGAGTTTTGAGAGCAAGCAGAAAGAGAACGCCACAATTTTCCGAACATTGGCCATTTCCACTGTAGTGTGAAATGAGCAAACTATAATTATTTCGCAATCAAGGACCCCTCCCACCCGGCTTACTCACTCTTCCAACTTCTTCCATCGGGCAGGAGATACAAAAGTCTGCGAATGCGCATGAACAGATTCAAAAACAGCTACTACCCCGCTGTTACCAGACTCCTAAATGACCCGCTTATGGACTGACCTGATTAATACTACTCCCTGTATGCTTCACCCGCTGCCGGTGTCTGGGTATTTACATTGTGTACCTTGTGTTGCCTCATTATGTATTTTCTTTTCTTTTCATGCACTAAATGATCTGTTTGAGCTGCACGCAGAAAAATACTTTTCACTGTACCTCGGTATGTGTGTCAATAAACAAATCCAATCCAACAGACTCATATCAAATTGGTGAAAATGCTAGGGCTGAAAAACATTATTTAGTTCAGATTATCTGCATTGTATGTTGAAAAGGAAGTTGGCAGAGATTGAATAAACCTAAATTACTGAAGACTAATTGACAGAAGGTTGTGTAGGTTAATATGAAAATTAAGAGCATATTACTGAAAGCTGTTGACATTGTCCCCAGCATTTCCATGCTGTGTTGAATAATGCTATACTCACTTTCCCTTTTCTCAACTCAAGGTGATTCTGGTGTTAAAGGAGACAAAGGCATCGTTGGCAAAACAATTGATGGTTCAGTCGGACCTCAAGGGCCTCAAGGTATGATCCTAAATACTGGGGATACTAATTTTACAAACTTCTAATCTCACTGAGGCACTTTGCCCTCCTTGAAACACAGGTTTGGAGTTTTACATCTGGAGCCTCTGTGTTTTGTGTTCATTTACTGTTTGAAATTTTGCATCAAAGAATGTTACACTTTAATTATTCTGCTCCAGAGTAAATTTAAAAAGGTGTCCCTGTGAAATGAAATGTGCAATTTATTGTATTTTAAGTTTAGATAAATGTTACTGCACTTGTATTGTCCTCCAGCCCTACAAACCTCAAATACCTCTGTGATCCTCCGAAACTGGCCTCTTATCCCAATTTCCTTCACTGCACCACTGGCTGTATGTGCCTTCAGCTGTGTGGGTCCTAAGCTCTTATCTGTAATAGTGATCCTTTAACATTTGTCAAACATTAATGTCCCACTGTCAACAAACTCATTTATCAGCTGCCTGAAAAGCTCTAAGGGGATCAGATTAAATAATTTCTCATAAAGCAACATCAAAGTATCCAAACTGCGGAACTACTTAATAGTGCGGACAGAGAAACACAGAATATATTTGCGAATCTTAGACGAAAAGCTGATTTTGAGCTTCTTTGCAAGATGGAGCCATTTGCATCAGCCTTTTCTGCAGAGAGAGTTGGTTCAGTTACATTTGGGTGAGAATTAGCTGGTTATTTCTGGAGTGGGGAAAAGAGAGGCAAAACCGAAAGCTGTTTAGGTCTCTGGACTGTTTCAGTGGGAACAGATCCAATCACCACCTGTTTCTGGGCAGAGTACTGCCTTTTAGGCCAATTCATTGCCCACCAGCCAAAGCAGTCAAACCGAGTCATCACTGATCGCTCCTGCTACTGAAATCCTCTGCTTGCACTAAAGGCCATGGCTTTCTTCTGCTTGAACTAAAATGGCAGGTTGCCTTAAGGACACATGACCATAAATCATCCATGGATCAAAAATGTAACGGCAAAAATAAAAAAGGGAAATAAAGGAATAAACAGAACAAACCAGGAAGGACCCTTACGTGCCTACCCCCCCCCCCCCCCAACCGCAAAAATAAAGAACTTTCATTATGAGGTATGCAAGAATAAATCACAAACCCGTCTATATTCTGAGATACCATAACCAATGCATTCAATATCTCCGTTGCCACCTCCCTTAATACCCTCGGGTACAGACCATCTGGTCCCGGAGACTTTTCTGCCCTTAATCCCATCAGTTTATTCAATACTGTCTCTCTAGTGGCTGGTTTAACACAGGGCTAAATCGCTGGCTTTGAAAGCAGACCAAGGCAGGCCAGCAGCATGGTTCAATTCCCGTACCAGCCTCCCTGAACAGGCGCCATTTTGTCGGGGCTGGTTTAGCACACCGGGCTAAATAACTGGCTTTTAAAGTAGACCAAGGCAGACCAGCAGCATGGTTCAATTCCCGTACCAGCCTCCCTGAACAGGCGCCGGAATGTGGCGACCAGGGGCTTTTCACAGTAACTTCATTGAAGCCTACTTGTGACAATAAGTGATTTTCATTTCATTTCATTTCTAGTGATGGATATTGCACCAAGTTCCTCTGCATTAACTATCGTTTTTGGAATTTTAAAATTATCTTCTACTGTGAAGACAGAGACAAAATATTGGTTCAATGCCTCTGCCATGTCTGTGTTCCCCATTATTAACTCACCATTATCGTCCTCTAAAGGGTCAATATTTACTTTAGCTATTCTCTTCCTCTTTGTATACTTATAGAAGCTTTTGGTATCAGTGTTTATGTTTTCTGCTAGCTTCCTTTCCTAGTTCTTCTTAGCTCTTTTGATTGTATTTTTAGTAGCCTTTTTCTGAACCTTAAAGTTCTCCCAATCCTCCACCTTACCACTAGCAGTATGGTATGTCCTAATTTTTTGCCTTAATGACTTCCTTGATTAGCTATGGATGCTTTTCTTCCTTTTACAATTCTGCTTCCTCTGAGGAATATACTTTGATTGAGTGGTATTTATTATCTCCCTGAAAATCCACCATTGTTCCTCAACTGTCCTACACTTAATTATCTGTTCCCAGTCTAATTAGGCCAACTCAACTCTTTCCCCAGGTCTGTATAATTACCTCTGCCCAATGCCAAAAATCTAGTATGGCACTCTCTTCTCTCGCTTAATCTGAATTTGAAATTCTATCATGCTGTGATCACTCCTTCCAAGAGGATCCTTAACAACAAGACTATTTACCAAACCTTCTTCGTAACATAATACTAAATCTAAAATCACCTGCTCCCTGGTTGGCTCCATTGCATAATGCTCCAAGAAAAAATCCCTCATACACTCTATGAAATCTCCCTCAAGGCTACCCTTGTCAAGTTGACCAATCCAGTCAATATGCATATTAAAATCACCCATGGTTATCGTTGTGTCATTTTCACAAGCTATCATTTCTTCTTGGTTTACACTGTGCCCCACTTTGGAAGTATTGATCCGGGGCCTGTAAATTACTCCTACAAAGGGTTTTTTTCTCTTGTTTTTTTATTTCTACCCAGATCGATTCAACATTTTGGCCCTTCGTACCAATTTCATTTCTTAATACAGCCTTGATGTAATCTTTAATCAATAAAACAACTCCACCTCCTGTTCCATCCTTTTGGAATCCTGAGTACCCTTGGATACCCACTTCCGGTTCTCCTGCAACCATATTTCAGTGATCCCCACCAAATCATAGCCATTTTTCTCTATTTGTGCTGTCAGCTCATTGACCTTATTCCGAATACTCCATGCATTTAGGTAAAAGGTTTTAAAATATGCCCTCCTGATTTGTCTTTCCCTCGTAGGATTTACTTGTGCCCTACGCTTTTCAGACATTCTGACCTCCTTTATTAATCTCTGATAACACTCAGCCTCATCCCCAACTTTCACTCTCACAGCCTCCTTACACTCCTCTCTGTAGCCTGTTCATCCTATTAACCTGTACCTTCTCCTCACATGTCGACCTGCTGCTTTGGTTCCTATTAACCATACTTCTGGTAGCTTTACCCTTCCCTCTCCCCCCCCCCCCCCCCCCCCAACATTTGCTCTATTAAAGTCCTTGTTCTGCTGATAAAGATCCAACTTTTTCACTTTGTGTCAGTTTCATAAATCCATGTTGCACATTCCATCTTATACATACCAAAAATGACTCTAGCTCTAGTCTAACTAAGGGACCAAGTGAACAACTTTTTTGCTTTTATATTCTACATCCCTGATTACAAAGCCAGGAACTTTGCTTGCCTTTTTCTCGCAGCTTTGCAGGATATTATCAGACTATTTGGCCAGGATCCACTCCCAAATAAGCCATAATTTCCTCCAGCTAAATCTTGAAGACTGAAGACATTGGGTAAATTTTATTGGGGGGGGGTTATGGATTATCTCCCCCCCCCCCCCCCCCCCCAACCGGCGATCAGGCCGAAAAGTCCATCAGCACCTAGATGACCAGAAGGCTGGCTGCGATGCAGCGATAATACTCTGGGGGTGGCCTTAATTACTTGATAGTAAGAGTTCTGCCCCTCAGGGACATGAAGCAGCACCCGAGAGAACCACTGACTGATTAGCTGGCAGCTCTGTGGCATTAGTGCCAGGACACCATTTTGGCCGCCCCTGGGACTACAAGGAGTCCCGAGAGGAAATGAAGGTGTCTCCCAGGGCAGCATGGTGGCGCAGTGGGTTAGCCCCGTTGCCTCACGGCACCGAGGTCCCAGGTTCGATCCCGGCTCTGGGTCACTGTCCGTGTGGAGTTTGCACATTCTCCCCGTGTTTGTGTGGGTTTTGCCCCCACGATCCAAAGATGTGCAAGCTAGGTGGATTGGCTATGCTAAATTGCCCCTTAATTGGAAAAAATGAATTGGGTACTCTTAATTTATATATTTAAAAAATGAAGGTGTCTCCTGGAATTCAGGCAAGTCTGAGGATATGGGGCAAGCACATTTGTCGACACTAGCAAGGATGGGGGAGTGAGTGGTCATTTTAGAAAGGCCACGGGAGGCACAAAGAGGGGATAACATATTGTGCCCTCAATGGGCAAGGGGACACCCCCTCACCCACAAAAGAAAATATCCCCCATCCCGCCTGCTATTAGCCTGAGCTGTCAAAGTTGACTGGCTGGCCATCTTCCCCGGCCCAACGTAATATAATTTTGATATGTGCCAAAATTATTATTTGCCAAAGGGCCAGAATGTGCATCAGTAGCAGAGGCAATTTGACTTCCTTAAGTGGTTGTTAATTGGCCACTTAGGGCCTGAACATGCTTAAATGGTGGCAGCACAGGGAGAGGGCCAGACTCTCTGATGCCTTTTCTACGCCCCCATAATATGATGTCAGGTTGAGGGAGTTCGGAAAGGCAGTGAATTAGCCACCCACTTTATTCAGGTGCTCCCCTGCCTTCGATTGTGCCTGTGGAGGTGAAAATTCACCCCATTGTCTTTGGCACCTGTCACAAACTCCATTTCCTTGGTACTGATTCCATTCCCCATCCCCGGCCATTATTCCGGCCTGAACCACACTGCGTTTCCAGTTCCCAATAATCTCTTCACTGATAGCCTGCTCGTTTTCACCTCACATAGTCTGCTTCAACCTATCTGCTGCTGACACTCTTGACTTTTTCATGATCATCTCCAAATATGGTTATTCCAATGCTTTCCTGGCCCCCTTCTTCAAATCCCCATAAACTTCAGTGTAAACTAGGGGCGTGGTGGTATAATGGTATTGTCACTGGAGTAAGTAATCCAGAGACCCAGGGTGAGATCTGAGGACCTGGTTCAAATCCCACTATGGCAAATGTTGAAATTTGATATCAATAAAAATCTGAATTGAAAGTCTATTAATGACCATGAAATGATTGATATCTTTAGGGAAGGAAATCTGCTATCCTTACCTGGTCTGGCCTACATGTGATTCCAAACGTTGACTCTCAAATATCCTCTGAAATGGAGGAAAGTGAGGGGCGCGCATTGCTGCCTATAGCACTAAGGACCGGGGTTTGATCCCAGCCCCGGGTCACTGTCCGTGCAGAATTTGCACCTTCTCCCCGTTTCTGCGTGGGCCTCACCCCCACAATGCAAAGATGTGTAGAGTTGGTGGATTGGCCACGCTAAATTGCCCTTAATTGGAAAAAAAATAATTGGGTGCTCTAAATTTTATTTTTTAGAAGAAATGGAGAGAAATTAGGGATGGGCAATAAGCCAGCAATGGCCACATTTTGTTAATGATTTTTTCTTTAAACACTGCTGCCTCTAATCCCACTCAAAGCCCTGCTCACTTTTCACTCCCATACCCTGACTGGCTTACATTTGATCCCTGTCACCAAAACACCTCAAATTTAAAATTTGCATCCTTGGCTTTATACACTTTTAGTGGCCTTGCCTCTTTACTGTTTTCTAGCCTTATTAACCTCAACATAATGTTGTTCCTTTCACTCTTGCATCAGTGATGGCTATGCCTACAAATATCTAAATCTCACATTATGGATACCCTCTACAAATCCCTTCTCCCTAATGCACTACCCACCGTTTAAGATTGTCCTCCTTCATGAAGCCGTTGGTCACCTGTGCTAAAATTGTCCTTGTCTCAGATGTCCCATTTTCAGTTGATTTTGACTTTGTGAAGTGCCTTGGGGTATTTCCTATTTGTATGCTGTTATTACCTATTTGCGTCACTATCTTCTTGGCTTGTAAATCTGAATACAAAAGTTCCTCTACTCTATTGTCTGGCACAAGGTTATAATTGCCAGTCTCTTTCTCTGTCACTTTCCGTATGTCTCCTGTCTGTAGGGCCCCCAGGAGCCATGGGACTTGGTAAGAATGGACGAGATGGAGCACAAGGAGACCCAGGTTCTCCAGGAGAGCTAGGACGAGCTGGAAGAAATGGCGCAATGGGCACACCAGGAATCTGCGACACCTCTGCGTGCCAGGGAGCTGTTGCAGCAGTAAAGTCAGGGAGTCCCAAAAACTCATGAAGGGTGTGATCACAGAAACAAATAAGAAAATAACTTGAAGCACAGCCCAGTTCCTCCCGAGATTGAGTGAATAAAAAGAGACAACAAAAACAAGGACAACTGATTAATGTTTTGGATCCTGGTACCAAAGTGTCTTAGAAATATGTTCAAGTGAATGTGCTAAAAACAGACACTATGCTTTTAATCATGTTTCTTCATCATTTTCAATTCTGTTGAGATGTATAAAGATTATCTGCACTTAGTCTTGTCTGGTTAGAATGTTCCATTTTTTAAAACACATTTCTTTAGTTTTTCTACTCCATTCCTTCTCATTGCCTCTTAAACAATACTATCAATTATTAATACTTACCTCAATAAGAAGCACCCTATTGTAATTATTGATTTTACAGTATCTGAACTGTGAGGGGTTACACTGTACATATGATATAAATTTAAGTCATAATGTTTTGTATAGTACCCTAAATTCAGAAACATCAACAACTCACAATTTCAGACCAATGGTTACAAGCAAAGGAGATTTACACTATGTGGTGTATCCCCCCCCCCCCCCCCCCCCCTCTGAATGTGTTTGTCCTAATTTAACACGTTTTGTGTGGAAATTGGAAGTTTTTGTGAATTATCAGTAACAATTTGTGGCTTGTTGTTACCATGTTCCGTCCCATTTTGTAACATTTTCCATAAATTAATAAATCCCTGTCAAACTCCTGCATCCACTACAAACTGTAACCAGTCAGTATCCTTGACTTAAAAGTATTTATTATTTGTGGGTGCCTGTTGTCTGTAAAATAAAGCTGTTGCCACCATCTGTTGTAAGATAATGAATAAAGCCACTTTTCAGAAAAAAAAGAAACCCTTAACTCAGTCCCGGCAATTGCCAATCTGAATTTAAATTCCATCCCAGACAAGAAGCCAGTGCTCTGTAAACACAAAGCATCAGCGGTGTCGTATGCGAAGGGCAAGATGAGATGTTTTTAAAAACGTAGCGAGTTATGATCTGGAATGTGTAGTACTGTGGGGCAAAAGGCAGGGCAGAGGGATTAATTAGATAGCTTTTTCAAAGAGCCAGCACAGGCAGTGGGCCAAATGGCCTTCTTCCGTGCTGTGATTTTAAAACTGGAAAAAGCCATATAAACATTTTCCAATTCTGTGAAGGAATACTAGCACTATACATAGTTGGTATCTGGAGACTGTGTGCTGGCTCAGAAAAAAGCCACCAACGTCGAGTATTGTTTCGTACAGCTAGTGCATGTTTTATTGTTGGCTCCTGCATACACTTTCAGAAAGGTGGATTTTTTGCATATACATCCACGAGACTGATCTTTGACAGCAGGGTGGCATGTAGCGGGGAAATCTGTCTCCCAAAAAAAACTCCGTCACTGTGACATCTAAACCAGGCTTGAGTTTTCAATGTACTCTCTGTGGGTGCCATCAAATAGATTACTTGGTTGGCTAAATTGGTATAACGCTTCCTGAATTAGAGGGTTATAGCTTCAAGATTCACTTTTGGTCTTGATTTTAGCTCTGGGCAGAAAAGTGAGTTGGAAACTAATGCAAAAGCAAAATGCTGGGAACATGATGTAAAAACATAAAATGCTAGGAATACACAGCAGGTGTGGTATCTGTAGAATTAACGTTTCAGGTCTAGGACCTTTCACCGGTAACCAACCAACTACTGCAGAAATCAAAACTGGGCTATTTTCATTCAGTCCTCAACAACATACCGCTGGTCCAGTCTGCTGAGAATTGGGGGCCGAATTCCAGGAGGAGGTCTAAATCCACTTTGTGAGAAGTAGAGAAGCCACCCTGCCCCATCTGAAAAGGTGAAAACTTACTTCCCAGAGTCACCTCACATCCCATCCCTGATCGGATTTAGACTGGCTGAAAAGTTGCAGTGACTTTCCCACTCAGACCAGAGTTAAAATTGTAATCGGGGCCCGATCACATGAGCAGGTGCTAAACTATCATCACCAGATCTGGGTATTTAAGGATGCTGCTGGATTTGGGCATCTGGCATATCTGTCCATTCAGAAGCCTAACTAAAAGTTATGCTCAGAGATCCAAGTAGCTTGAGAGCAGGTGTGGGCGATTTTAACTGCCCACTCACCGACTTGCTGCCAGGTAGGTATGGTTAAATTCACCCCCATAAGACTTCAATGCCAGCCTGCCACAAATTAGACAACTGAGGCAGAAATGACAATGGAGATGGTAGGGTAGTGGTTTTATTAGCACATCATCCGCCTTAAACATTAATCCCTTTCACCGATACACGGTGGCAGCAATGTGCAATGGTGCACTACAGGAACTCACCAAGCCTCATTCGACAGTACCTTCCAAACTTGTGACCTCTACCACCTAGGACAAGGGCAGCGGATGCATGGGAACACCATTACCAGCATTTTCTGCTCCAAGCCACGCACCATCCTGACTTGGAACTAAATCGTCGTTCCTTCACTATCGCTGGGTCAAAATCCCGGAACTCCCTCCCTAACTGCACTGTTGGTATACCTACACCACATGGACTGCAGCTGCTCCAGAAGGCAGCTCACCGTCACCTTCTCAAGGACCACCACTTTCTCAAGGACAAAACCTAGCCAGTGACTCCCACAAAATAAATCAAATATATGTAATTCAGAGAATGAAAATTCAAATCACATCAAGGCTGTTTTGAGTATTTGAATTATTTTTTAAATCTAGTAACCGTAAATGTGACCTTGAAGTTGTCAAATTACCATCAGACCCAAGTGGTTCACTTTAAGAAAGGAAACCTGGCTTTACTAGGTCTGGGCCTATGTATATGGCCCTCGTTTCAAACCAACATAGATAACTTTTAACTATCCTCTGAAGTGGACGAGCACGATTGTATCAGCACCTTTCACAGGCAACCAGGGGTGGGCAATAAATACCTGCCTAAATAGCATACACTTTCCAAGAACTAATTACAAAAATGGTACTGCATACAAATCAGATTACAATAGTACAGTAGTTATAAACCAGATTAGAATAGGGATTATGCTGCATATACAAGCAGACTGCAGTGAAGAACATTGGAGACAGGAATAGCATTCGTACAAATCAATCTTATTTATATTTCAACATTGTTTTTGTCATTGAAAAATACAAATGACGGCAGCATGGTGGCGCTGTGGTTAGCATTGCTGCCTATGGCGCTGAGGACCTGGATTCGAATCCCGGCCCTGGGTCACTGTGTGGAGTTTGCACATTCTCCCCTGGGTTTCGCCCCCACAACCCAAAAGATGTGCAGGATAGGTGGATTGGCCACGCTAAATTGCCCATTAATTGGACAATAAATAAATAAAAATAAAATAATTGGCTACTCTAAATTTATATTAGAAAAATACAAATGATATAATCATTTGTGATGAAAATAATTTAGGAAAGAATTCAGTATTTTCAAAAATCTAATATTTCAACAAAACAACTTTGAATTAGGAAGACGACACCAACCAAGCTATAGCTACAGGAGACAGCAAAATTAAGTTTATTCCAGGAGACAAACTCCGCAATAGTTTTCTGTTATGTACACAGATTAGCACAGTTCTGCTTTGTGCTTCAGCTGAGTTAAGTATTATGTGTAAAATGAGTTACTATTGCTTTATGCCCAGGGGGAACTGGACAGACTGATTTGAGTACTTTTTGTTCTGCCCTCACATCTAAGTTGTCTAATTGAGTCACGCCATGGTGCAATCCCTTTCCAGGTGGGCAGAATGGTCTTGGCTATCCACATCTAGTCAGTATGCTGTCTGTAATAGATCATCATGGTCAACCTAAATTGGAATACCTCACCTCGTTACATCAGATGGTTGGCTGAGGAGCAACTTCCTTTATTTGTTGGAGAAAGAGGAAACAGGAAAATCTACATAATTATCTGTTGGCTAATTGCTTTCCAAATTATCATAGAATCATAGAACATTGAAGGTGGCCATTCTGTTCATCAGGCCTTTGCTTGTTCTTTGAAAGAGCTACTCAATTTGTCCCAATCCTCTTCTCTTTCTCATAGTGCTGCACCATCATCTTCAAGTATTTAAGATCTTCAAGAATTCCTTCCCTAAAAAGCAATAGTTATGTTTTTATGACAATCCAGTCATTTCAGGTCATCGTTACTGATACTAGCAGTCTATTCCAGATTTAATTAACCAAATTTAAATTTCTCAATTGCCGTGATTGGATCTGAACTCACGCCTGCAGGGGGCGATCCGACAGTGCGAACAGGGCCCGGGCATGACCTATTCCAGCATGCCGCTGGAGCGGTCAACGCCACTCCAGCCTGCTAACATAGCGCCAAATGGGCGCTGCGCCAACCCGCGCATGGGCAGTTGGGCCAGCTCAATCCTGCACATGCGCAGTTGGGCCGCGCGGGGAACTTCTTATGCGCGCCAGCCCCGACCCAACATGGGGTTGGTGTTCAGGAGCCGGCCATGCCGGAAAGAAGGCCCGGGGGTGGGGGAGAACCGGCCCACCAATTGGTGGGCCCCGATCACAGGCCAGACCCCTTCGGAGGCTCCCCCCCCCCGGTGAAGGAGCCCTCCTACCCCCACCCACGCCTTTGCGGCGAGTACCCGCCGGCAGCAACCAGGTGTGGAAGGCGCCGGCGAGACTATCATTTTTTTCGCCGGCCGCTCAGCCCATCCGGGCCGGAGAATCGCTGCACGCCATTTGCGGCGATTCTCCGAGCGGCCCGGCATGATTCTCGCGCCGCTGGTTTCAGGGAGGTGGGAGAATCGCGTGCGGGGGTCGGGGTAGCGTGGCGCGATTCGTGCGGTGCCCCGGCGATTCTCCCACCTGGCGTGGGGGGGGGGGGGGGGGGGGGGAGAGAATACCACCCATTATGTTGTTAGTTGAGGCCCCTAGATTTAGTCCACAAACACGATGGCCAGAGCTTTCCGACCGTTCACGCTGGCAGGATCTTCTGGTCCAGCTGACAGTGCATCCCTGCCACAGGTTTCACGGCAGCAAAGGGTGCATTCAATGGGAAACTCCATTGACAATGGCGGGACCAGAAGATCTTGCTGCCGGCAATGGGGGATGCCTCCCGCTGTCGCGAAACACAGTGGGTTGCGCAGTAAATCCCACCCTATGTTACCAGACCTGACATTGGTACCGACCAGGCTTCCTTTCTTTCATGTGGATTGAATGGTGTACATTCTCAGCTGAAGTTTGGCTTTGACAGAATCAAATTTAACACAATGTATAAAACATGTCTTTCTGATCTATTTTTCTGGACTAGTTCTAAAGTCTCCACCCAGTAAAATCTGTATTTGTGAAAGTTTGTTATTTACAGAGGTTAACAGGCTCATTTCCTGCTCATTAAAGTGCTAACTGTGGCCTGCTGTAATTGGTTAAAAACTATCTGCTATAGCTGAGGAAGAGTAGACAACTTAGAATGCTGAAAAAATATAACATTTTACACACGTACCCAAATTAAAGTTTGTATAGACCGTGGGATAACATAATTTTACATAATTATTGCAGAGAATGTCTGATGTATTTTGAGATCACTCTAGAATGTAGCAACATACATTTCTCTTCACGGAGGTAGTAATGCAGCTTTTAACAAGTTACACCCTTTCTATGAAGATTAAAACGAATAATGATTGGTATTTTTCACCTATCCGTTAATTATAGTGTGTCTTAAATCTACTTTTAATAATACAATAAGAATTAGAAGAATTTATTTTTTGACACCATGAAAAATTGCTCAACAAGTGCGTGAAATCTTAAAAAACTTGTCTCACATCTGCCTATATTACATAACAGTTAAATGACAAACTGAATAAATAACAAAAGATCATTTGATGAATACCTTTATTCGCTCAAAAAGATAAAATACAATAATTTGATTTAAAACTTTATGTAAATGATAGAGCTTCTGTATATCTGAATTTAATATACTGTGAAACATCCCATTAATACATTTGCTTTGTTATTTACACACTATTTAAGTTGACAGAAAACCCTTCAAGGGTTTACTGTTTATATTTATTTTGAACATATTAACTAAAAGCTATGCAGTACAACCTAAATAAATATTAAATATACTTAAATGATAGAGCAGTGTACATTGTATGGTTTAATTTAGGAAACAAGTTTAATTTAAATGATTTGGTCATCCTTTATTTTACAGATCAATAGTACCTCCAACAATTAACTGGTCATTGAAATAAAACTGCAAACAGATTTCACTTAATGAATAAAACTTCTTTATAGAGTAAGGAATCATTTGTGTTGTGGTTAAAGTTTATAAATATCTTGTACTTTAAATATATTGCATAAATTTTAAAGCCTATATAGAAGTTAACTATCAGTTCCCACCAAAAGTACAGATCCTTTTGATGTTTTTGCCGTTTAAAATGGCAAAACTTAACAAGCCTCTTAGCATGCCTTATTAAAGTGCTTCAGTCTTGTGAAAAAGTGTTTTATATTTTTCCCCCAAACAACTGTTTCATATATTGGTATGAAATCTTTTGGTACAGTAAAACATGCACATTTCTGCACTTCTGCTATTAGTCTTACTAGTTTTCACCAAGTAACTTTATAGTTCCGTATATCTGATTGTTTATTGCTCAATGGATACGGTCTCTAACTGTGCCTTCGCTTTAATAGCAGCATTTAGGTGTGGAGTTTTCAGTGTTAGTTACTATTGGCAACAGTTTCCAGCTAACAAGCCAAAAATCTCTTTACACAAAGTTCAGGCACCATACCATTGCTGAGATTATCCAACGCCTCTGCTCCAATTGCATTCAATTTAAATGCCAAAGATAGTTAGGGAAAATATGACTCTCCTGTGATTTTTATATACGTATATTAAAACATTTATATATTATGTGTAATGTGCATTAAAACATTTTGAATGGTTTACGTGGTGGCTTAGTTGGGGTGATAATGGTGTTGGACCTTCAACTGAGCAAACCTTAAAATGTTGTTGATGATTGACATTTACATTTGGGATTTCTCTTGTGGGTATCCTTGTCAGATTCCACCAGAAAAGCTGGAAATCTGAGCATGGGAGACATACCTTTCCACCACAAGCATACATCACCCTGCTTGTCTTTTCCCTCCAACAAAAAATTGAAGGAGGTAAAATAAAGTATAAATAAAAGATTACAGACGACAAAATAAGACAGATTTTCTTTCAGGGATTTGGGGAAGCACAAACCGATATATCGCATAAATCATAGTGGATTCAACTTTTCTGCCACATCTTTGATTTTACAGTGCAAGTTTATAGTTCTGAACATTGTTAGAGATAAATACCACCTAGCCATTAAGCTGGGATAACCATGGGTTTATAGTTCTGTGCTTGGCTACACTTTTCCATTTCTTGACCCTGGGTTTTGGTCTGGTGAATCGGGCAGTTATATCTAACCTGTGCCTCTTGGAGCTGCAAATTCACTCACACTGGAGTTCATTTCCCTTCCATCACACCATGATTGTGTAGACTGGTAGTTACTGAGTGATCTACTGGTGCTTCTACTCTTGGTTGTTTCAGTCGTCTGCCAGTTTTTCCACAGAAAACACTCTCAAATTCCTTGAAGATAAAGAATATTCAACTATTTGCCATTTACTCCATCAACATTACTTGTGATATATATATTTATTTATATATGTGTAACTTGCTACTAAAATGAATTAAGTCTTATTTTATACAACTGTTTTGTTCCTTCTCCTGCTCCTAAGTCCTATAATCCTTGTAAATCACACACATCTTTAATGCGTCTGGATGATCTACCTCGTTTGTGGAATCCCAGGCTACCACAATTAGCCCTGTAGCCAGACATTATGAGGCACTAAGACAAGGTGTGCGCCTTTCACAAAGAAGCATTTCAACCTTTGCTTGAAGGCTTTCTTCTTTGCATGGCACAGGTTGTGAAGTGATCAAATCTATACTTGCTCCTCTTTTCTACGTTGTTGAGGCAAGGGCTGGATTCTTAATCTTTTGAACCTTGCTGATAATGAGCATCTGGACCTGTAGCTGGGCTATTGTGCACACTGATATTGCTACTATACCCTTCTTAGAAATTCAGGTAAGAACCAGTCTGGTACAGGCTTCAGACATACTTCTCTCACGTGGTTGAGCAGCTTGCATTATGCATGATGCTGTGTGAAAATAAAGTGAATTGAAATGGATACATGAAGATGTGGGGATATAGATCAGGAAAATAGCTACCACTGGTTTTGGATGAAAGTTCTCTTAGAATGTCCTAGTGATTTTTCCTAATAAATTTATTTTCTATCGCCGAGACTTTCCGGCCCCACTGTGGCGGGTTTTCCTGCGGCGGATGTGGCAATCCATTGAAATCCCGGTTGATTTATATGGGGCTGGAAGATCCCACAAGTGGGAGGGGCCGGAAAATCCCACCCTATGGTTTGTGGACCTTAAACAAATAAAACATTAATTTTCTCTTCAATTACAAAGTGATCACTGGATAACAAGTTTTACATTCAAGTGTGTAAATTATTTTACAAAATAGTAGACAAAGGATGATGTCAACAAGTAAAGTATTATTTTTTAAATGAAAAATTATGGACTTGATATCGGAATTACACAGCCTGCTGATCTTAAACAGGATTTATTACCCATAGCTTAAAATTATTACTAAATAACTGGAGAATTCTTTATTTAAGGAAAGACATCTGAAGATAAGGGCAAAACATAAACTAAATGCAGATGCTATGGTAGATTTACATGCTTTCAGAAGCTGCCTGATGAAAATTCAATTTTACCAACGTTGAGAGACTCACTATCAGGCACATTTTGAAAAATAATCAATAAAAAATAAACAGAAATAACCAGTCTCTTATATGCTATTATTTCTGATGGCATTTTGTCAGGGCGCGATTCTCCCATATGGGGAGAAATCATAAGGCTGGCGTCAAATCCGGGCGGGTTTGACGCCAGCCCCCCCCTTCCCGACCGGGAACCGATTCTGGTCCCCGGTCGGGGCTAGAATGCCGACGCCGTAAACTCCGGCATCGCGGGCTTAACGAATTTCGTTAAGCCCGCTTGCCAGAGTTAGCGCCGGCTGACGCGTCATATGACGTCAGCCGCGCATGCGCGGATTGGAAGACTCCAACCCGCGCATACGCGGATGACGTCATCGCGCATTTGCGCGAAACCCGCGCATGCGCGGGCCGGGATGCCCCTCAGCCGCCCCGCGAAGTGATACAGCGGGGCGGCGGAGGGACAAAGAGTGCGCGGGCATCGGGCCCGCGATCGGTGCCCACCGATCGCAGGCCCATGGCACCCTTGACACGGCCGTGGTACTGCCGTGCCAATCGGTGCCATGGTTTTAAAGATCGAGAGTTTACGGCCGTTTTTACGAACGGCCAGAGCAGGTGTGTTTGCCGTTCGTAAAAACAGCCGTAAAGGGCTGGGACTCGGCCCATCGAACAGCTGAGAATCGCTGCCGGCCGTAAAAAAACGGCGGCAGCGATTCGTATCGGGAGTCGGGCGTGGGGGGGGGAGAATAGCGGGAGGGCGTCGGAACAGCGTGGCCGTAAAATTTTACGAGCCACGCTATTCTCCGCACCGTCGGGAGTGCGGAGAATCGCGCCCATAGTTCTTTCCTCAACTACTTCCAGTGGCAACACATTCAAGTTCCAACAATCCGTTAAATTAAAAAAATTCTCTGAATCTCACTCACAATTTTAAAGTGATGACTCTTCAACACTGATTCCCTAACTAGGGGAAATAATCATTCCTAATTAATTCTATCCATAAGTTTTAATTTGGAGAACCTTTATTCAATATTCTCTGAAGCTGCTCTTTTCCAGTGGACATAGTGCCAGTATCTCAAACTCCCTCTCACATCATTTTGATGGTAAACTATAATTATGATCTTGATGATAGTTTGCATGTCAAAAATAACTTCCCTACATCCAGGAATTAAAGATGCAAATACAATAGGACGGTGGCTGGCAGGGTTATAGGGATCTCCTTCCTTCAGGATCATAAGACCATAAAGCATAGCAGCAGAATTAGGCCTCTCGGCCCATTGAGTCTGCTCCGCCATTCAATCATGGCTGATACTTGCTCATCCCCATTCTCCTACCTTCTCCCCATAACCCCTGATTCCCTTATCAATCAAGAACCTATCTATCTCTGTCTTAAAGTCACTCAGTGATTTGGCCTCCACAGCCTTCTGCAGCAAAGAGTTCCATAGATTCACCACCCTCTGGCTGAAGAAATTCCTCCTCATCTCTGTTTTAAAGGATCGTCCCTTCAGTCTGAGATTGTGTCCTCTGGTTCTAGTTTTTCCTACAAGTGGAAACATCCTCTCCACGTCCACTCTATCCAGGCCTCGCAGTAACTTGTAAGTTTCAATAAGATCCCCTCTCATCCTTCTAAACTCCAACGAGTACAGACCCAGAATCCTCAAACGTTCCTCATACGACAAGTTCTTCATTCCAGGGATCATTCTTGGCACATCCTTCCTTAGATACATAGAACATACAGTGCAGAAGGAAGCCATTCGGCCCATCGAGTGCACCGACCCACTTGAGCCGCCACTTCCACCCTATCCCCGTAACCGACCCACTTAAGCCCTCACTTCCACACTATCCCCGAAACCCCTCCTAACCTTTTTTGTCACTAATGCCAATTTATCATGACCAATCCACTGAACCTGCACGTCTTTGGACTGTGGGAGGAAACCGGAGCACCCGGAAGAAACCCACGCAGACATGGGGCGGACGTGCAGACTCCTCACAGACAGTGACCCAGCAGGGAATCAAACCTGGGACCCTGGTGCTGTGAAGCCACAGTGCTACCGTGCTGCCTCCCTTGACCCCACAACCCAAAGATGTGCAGGGTAGGTGGATGGGCCATGCTAAGTTGCTCCTTAATTGGAAAAAAAGAATTGGGTACTCCAAATTTATTTTAAAAAGATTAGAGTGAGAAGAGAAAAGTGAGCCAAAGTTAGCAGACGAGCTAGAAACTAAGGCTCCAGTATTCCTCATTGAATGAGGTTTAAAATATTGATTTTGTTGATGAGCTGATGGTGCCGAATGAAGAATATAAATGAGGATGGGCTGGATTGAAGATTTCTGTGAGGACGGCACGAGCACTACTGCTTCTCATGGATCCACAGATAGCTCTCTCACATTTTGGGGAAGTATCTTCAGGATTGCTGGTTAGGGCTCCCAACGCTGGGAGCAACAGGACCTGCACCATGTACCTCTGCCATTTTGTTAAAAATTGCAATTCTACAACAGGTGTATGTGTGGTAAACACCACTGGTCATATACTACGTGCATTACGGTACTGTTACTGTACTACAATCATGACAGTAAATCCCGGCCTGCTGGCTCCACCCAGCAGGCTCTGTATAAAAGTGTACGCTCTCCTGCGCTGCCTCCATTCTGGTTCCAGCTGCAGGAGGCTTAACATCTAGCACAATAAAGTCTCAATAGTTCACCATTTCATCTCAAAGTCCACCTCCGGGGTCTCACTCCCAATCTGGCTGACAGTTCCTGGGCCCGTCCTCCTCCGCAAGAATGCGAGGAGCCACAAATCAGATCCCCTCGTCAAAAAAGTCCTCCTCCATTCGAACCCACAGTACGCCTACGCGGCACACCATGACGGGCGACAGGATACAGTCTCCCCCCGGGACCTGGCACCCGCTGGATCCCCATCCACAATCACCACCACCCCCAACCTGGTACCGTCCCCTCCCCCTCCGAATAGCTGGCCGTTCAAAGATCTGAGGGGTTTAAACCCAGCTAACTGGTTTTCTCTTTGCAGGAATTGACATGATGTGGAGATGCCGGCATTGGACTGGGGTGAGCACAGTAAGAAGTCTTACAACACCAGGTTAAAGTCCAACAGGTTTGTTTCAAACATTAGCTTTCGGAGCACTGCTCCTTCCTCAGGTGAATGAAGAGGTTTGTTCCAGAAACATATATATACACAAATTCAAAGATGCCAGACAATGCTGACAATGCTAAGAATGCAAGCATTTGCAGGTAATCAAGTCTTTACAGATCCAGAGATAGGGGTAACCCCAGGTTAAAGAGATGTGAATTGTATCAAGCCAGGACAGTTAGTAGGATTTCGCAAGCCCAGGTCAGATGGTGGGGGATGAATGTAATGCGACATGAATCCCAGGTCCTGGTTGAGGCCGCACTCATGTGTGCGGAACTTGGCTATAAGTTTCTGCTCGGCAATTCTGCGTTGTCGCGCGTCCTGAAGGCCGCCTTGGAGAACGCTTACCCAGAGATCAGAGGCTGAATGCCCATGACTGCTGAAGTGTTCCACGACTGGAAGGGAACATTCCTGCCTGGTGATTGTCGCACGATGCCTGTTCATTCGTTGTCACAGCGTCTGCATGGTCTCGCCAATGTACCACGCTTCAGGACATCCTTTCCTGCAGGGAAGAGGAAGACAACGTTGGCCGAGTTGCACGAGTATGTACCACGTACCTGGTGGGTGGTGTTCTCACGTGTAACGGTGGTATCCATGTCGATGATCTGGCACGTCTTGCAGAGATTGCTATGGTAGGGTTGCGTGGTGTCGTGGTGGCTGATCTGAAGGCTGAGTAGTTTGCTGCAAACAATAGTTTGAGGTTGCGTGGTTGTTTCAAGGCAAGTAGTGGGGATGACCCCACATCTTGCCAAGGTCATCCCCAGGTGGGTGTTAAAGCAGTGATTTTCTTTGACTGCCCATCTGGACTGCTCTCCAGTTTCCAGACAAGGGTCTCTCTCCTCTGGATGACTTCCTGACAGGCATCTCTCTTCCGGGTGTTTCCTGACAGGCATCTCTCTTCTGGGGGTTTCCTGGCAGGAGTCTCTCTTCCGGGGGGGTTTCCTGGCAGGAGTCTCTCTTCTGGGGGTTTCCTGGCAGCGGTTTCTCTTCTGGCAGTCTGTGGGGTCGTTCTCCTGTTTTAGAGGGTCCCTTGTAGGGGGTTTCTTTATTTATGTGGTCTCTGGAGGGGGGGGGGTTCTTGGGGATGGTGTGGGCATGTCTCGCATTGTAGGAGTGAGGGAGGTGTCCCTCCGATGGACTTTGGAGGCAACTCTTTTATAGAGTTAGTCCACCTTGTCAGGACCACATTTGTCAGGACCAGTAGTAATTCTCGCCCGTGTGAGGATCGGTGAATCACGCGGGGCCAAAGAATATGATGCTTGGCCCATTAAGCGAATACAGATGGGTTAGCGTTGGGGGGGGGGGGGGGGGGGGGGTGTGTGGCTGGAGCATTGGTAAAGGAGCGGCGCCTGCCGCCAATCCAGTTTTCTCCCCGACGTTGGATTCTCCGCCTCAACGGTAACTCTGCTACCAGCGGCGCTAGGAAGTACACAATAAATGGGAATATACTGAGAGGAAACAAGAGATCTTGGCATACAAGTACACAGGTAACTAAAGGCAGCAGTTGAAGTAGAAAAGGTTGTAAAGAAAGCAGATGGAATGTTCTCCTTCAGTGGCAGAGGTATAGAATATAAAAGTAAGGATATAATGTTGGAATGGTATAAAACACTTTTGAGGCCAAAACTGGAGTTTTTTGTGCAGTTCTGGTCACCACATTACAGGAAGGCATTATTCCTCTGGAAAGACTGCAGACGAGGTTTACTATAATGTTGCCAGGGCTAGAAAAGTGCAGTTACGCGAAGAGATTGGACAGGTTGGGGTTAGTTTCTTTGGAACAAAGAAGATGAGTGTGACTTAATTGAGGTGTACAAAATTGAGTGTAAATGACAGAGTGAACAGGATAAAATTGTTATCTTGGTGGAGAATTCTAGAACTAGGGGACATAAATTCAAGATAAATAAGAGGGGACATGAGGAAGAACCTTTTTAATGCAGAGGGTAGTGGGAGTCTGGAATTTACTGTCTGAGTTGGTGGTGAAGGAAGAGACCCTAAACTCTTTTAAAAGGTACCTGGATCTGCACTTTAAGTGCTGTAAGCTAAAGTGCTATGGATCAGGTGAAGGTGGGATTAGAAAGGGCACCTGGGTGTCCTTCTGTGCTGTAACTGTTCTATAGTTCTATATGGCTATTTGTCAGGTTATATGCTACAAATGACTTTAATACAGAAGAAGATGGATTTCTTCTTACTCTTCTTCACTGTTGATGGAAGCATGACTTCAATGGGTTTTGAAATGTTTCTATGGAAACCGTTTATGTCTGAATGACAAGCAACTTCAAAATTTATTTCTTCACTCACTTCCTCCAGAACACATTTTGGCATTTTAGTGTTTTGTTCAACAGCAAATGAATTTTTCCACGGGAATTTTTATCCCTTTACTCAAGTCAATTTCTAGTTCAGCCAGGAGACGAGCCAGAGCCTTCTGCACATGTTGGTGTTCCTCTCACCGATGCTTGAAAACTGCAACTCCATTTCCATTTTTTTGTAATTTCCTCCAAATATTTGTTTACTCTTTTATTTTCCAATGTTATTAATATTTTCATTCATTTTGGCAAATCCTCCACTGTTTCAGGTACCTTTCTTTCAGAGTGATTTGCAGAACCCTGAAACAAGCTCAACAACTTCACATGGGAATTCAGTTAATTTTGGAATCTTTATCCATGGCTGCTTCTTGATCCTTAGACTCTCAATCTGTTTCTTCAAATTTTCCTCATCTGCTTTTCAAAGTCTAGATCTCTTCTTCCATACCATATTTTGCCTATCTTGCACTCCAGGTTGCATGGAGTTCAAGAATTTCTTTGCTGTTTTCACAATGAAGTTCCAACAGTTTATCAGTTTTGGTTTTTGACTCTGCATTCAACCAACTGTTCTGATTCATCAACAATTTCTTTGTCTGTTCCAAGGTTTATTTTTACAATACTTAGAGACTTTTGACACATGAACTTCATCAAGTTTTAGATGGAGATCTGTCTTTGTTGAATTTGTTTCTACAAGGTTATCATTGAGATGTTTCAAGTCTTCATTGAAGTGTTCTACTTCCTTTGACTAACACTAAAGTGTTCTCACCAGTTCTCATTTCTATTAGCAAACTCATTTTCTGTGCTTGAAAGTTCGTTCTCTATACTGGTCAGTCTTTCCTTATTACACCTTAATTCCTCACACAGTCTTTGACATTCCTGCATTTCTGATACCAATCTTTCTTGATCCTGGTCTAGTGGTTTTTCCACTTCATTCTGTACAACTGTACAGGCTTGGTACAGCTCAATGGAGGAACAGCCCATGATGTTCCTCCTGAAAAATCTGTTTCTCTCATCTCAACTGACTTTCTTAAAGCCCTCAGATATGGCAAGAATTTCAAAGCTGCCAAATCATTAGTCAGTATAAAATCTAACCCTTCCATGGGTAAACTCGGAACAATTCTCGCTGTAACCATTCCGTTTACTAAGCCATTTAAAGTCAATTTACAAACAAGGGGACAGTTATCATAAATGCCCGCTATTAACACTTTATCTTTCATCAAACATTCTCAAACGCTAATTGCATCCTCAGCTACCATCAATGGGTCTGAGGATTCTAAATCCCACCAGAAAGCCCAATTTGGGTTATGATCCTGGGTCGGGCACTCAAGTTCTTGGTACAATCCAGTTGAGAACCAATAACATTTTGTTTTAACTGGACAAGGTTTGAGATTCAAGACACAAACTAAGAGAATAAAGCCACAAGATTCCAGATTTTGAACAAACAATAATAAACAAAAGGTCTGAAAGATAAAACAATATCCAGGGCAAAATTCTCTAGTTGGGAGACTAAATGTTTACGCCAGGACTGAATTGCACACAGCTTGCGTTCCCATTGGGGTGTTATTTATGGGGCAATTCAGGACATGCTAATGGGCCAGTACTCTGCCCATGTGAATCTAGGGCAATTTTCATTCCCACTGGCGTCAGATTTGCTGGGGCTGGAATTGGCACTGGAAAGCTTGATAAGCTGGAGCTGTTTATAGGCACGCCACTCTCCACATACTCACATTCCAGCCAAGAAGATGGCACAGAAGAGAGTGGCCCCGAGGTTCAGTGAAACTGAGCTTGATTAAATGTTGAATGTTGGACAACCTCTTCCACTGGGACGGCAGTAGGCTTCAGCCTGCGATTGTCTTGGCGGAGGTGGCCGAGGCAGTCAGTGCTGTCAGCATCTCCAGCGGGCCGGCCACAGTGTCAGAAGATGAATGACCTCCTTAGAGCAGCTCGGTGAGTCACCAGCTCTGATCACCTTACATTACTCCTGTCCCTCACTCCTCCAGTCTCACAGAGGTCAATCAAAACCCACTTGCTTGCATTCCCCTCACATCCCACCACGCACTGACCCCAACACCAGTATTGCCCTCTTTGGCCAGGTGCCTTGCACACAAATGCCACCAGCTACCGACTCCCCCGATGAAACTCGCCTCCATGCATCTCACCATGTCCTTTATGTGTCCCCTAAGAAAAGGAGCATAACAGAAGAGAGAGGGCGAAGACTGGAGGGGCCATCTAAGACCTAGGGCTCTCACCTCCACTGAGTAGAGAGTGATGGAGTTAGTTGGGGAGGTGTAGGAGAGGGTTATCACTGAGGCGGATGTCGGCATGCGACAACCATGTATCCTCACTGTCTTCAGGTGATGTCCCAGAAGACTGGAGAATAGCCAATGTTGTTCCTTTGTTTAAGAAGAGTAGCAAGCATAATCCAGGGAACTACAGGCCGGTGAGCCTTACGTCAGTGGTAGGGAAATTACTGAAGAGAATTCTGAGACAGGATCTACTCCCATTTGGAAGCAAATGGACGTATTAGTGAGAAGCAGCTTGGTTTGTGAAGGGGAGGTCGTGTCTCACAAACTAAATAGAGTTTTTCGAAAAGGTCACAAAGATGATTGATGCAGGTAGGGCAATGGATGTTGTCTATATGGACTTCAGTAAGGCCTTTGACAAGGTCCCTCATGGTAGACTGGTACAAAAGGTGAAGTCACATGGGATCAGGGGTGAGCTGGCAAGGTGGATACAGAACCCCGCTAGGTCATAGAAGGCAGAGAATAGCAATGGAAGGGTGTTTTTCTAATTGGAGGGCTGTGACTAGTGATGTTCCGCAGGGATCAGTGCTGGGACCTTTGCTGTTCGTAGTTTATATAAATGATTTGGAGGAAAATGTAACTGGTCTGATTAGTAAGTTGGCAGACGACACAAAGGTTGGTGGAATTGCGGATAGCGATGAGGACTGTCAGAGGATACAGCAGGATTTAGATCATTTGGAGACTTGGGCGGAGAGATGGCAGATGGAGATTAATCCGGACAAATGTGAGGTAATGCATTTTGGAAGGTCTAATACAGGTAGGGAATATACAGTGAATGGTAGAACCCTCAAGAGTATTGAAAGTCAGAGAGATCTAGGTGTACAGGTCCACAGGTCACTGAAAGGAGCAACACAGGTGGAGAAGGTAGTCAAGAAGGCATACAGCATTCTTGCCTTCATCGGCCGGGGCACTGAGTATAGGAATTGGCAAGTCATGTTGCAGCTGTATAGAACCTTAGTTAGGCCACAATTGGAGTATAGTGTTCCTCTCTCACATTCTGTAAACCTTCTCTCTAACCACAGTGCCTGGATATCGCCAGAAACCAGTGCTCAGGTAACATTTTCAACTCTGCAACTGAGCATAAGCTTCTGAAAGCCAGTGGCAGTCCATCAATGAGGAAATCAAATAGGCAATTGTACGACCAAAATTGAGAATCATAACATTTTAATGGGTTTATTATCTTTTAATTAACTACATATTCATGTGAGTTGCAATAATGAACACCTTTTGAAAACATTGAGTAATATAAAAGTAACAATGTGATTATGAAACAGCAGATGGGATTTCTAGCTCCGACACCGGTGGGTATAGTCGCGGATGGGACAGTAAATTTGGAGCGGCATCATAAGTCAAATTTCCAAATTTTCCAGTCCTGCCCTAAAATGTCTGCTGGTGGTGGGCTGGAAATTCCCAGCTATCAACCTTTCTTCAAGTAGTTGCTTTTCTGTGGGATCTTCGCTGATCTATATTTCAATAAATCAGTATTCAATAATACAGTTGTATATTTGAATTAACAAGAGGAATGTGCCATTTAATTTATTTTGCGAAGGACAAATGTGATGAATCAACTGAATATTTAATGCATGAAGCACTAAGCACAATACTTTCTTATCGAACAGAATAATACGAAAAGTTGATTTTTGAGATCTTCAGGTTAATAGTCTTAGAACCATAGAACGGTTTCAAGCACAGAAGGAGGTCATTCGGCCCACCTTGTCCATGCCGCCCGAGGTCACCCAGGTGCCCTTTCTAATCCCACCTTCCTTCACCCGGTCCACAGCCTGTAGTTTACAGCACTTAAGGTGCAGGTCCAGGTGCTTTTTAGAAGGGTATAGGGTCTCTATCTCCAGCACAAATTCAGGCAGCAAATTCTAGACTCCCACTACCATCTGCATTAAAAAAGTTCTTCCTCATGTCTCCTCTACACCTTCTGCCACATACATTGAAATTATGTCCCCTTGTTCTAGAATTCTCCATCAAGTGAAACAATTTTATCCTGTCCACATCATTTCCACTCATAATTTTGTACACCTCAATTAAGGCACTCTCACCTTCTTTGCTCCAAAGAAATAACCCCAACCTATCCAATCTCGTCTTGTAACTGCACTTTCCCAGCCCTGGCAACATTATAGCAAACCTCGTCTGCACTCTCTCCAGAGCAATAACATCCTTCCTATAATGTGGTGACCAGAGCTGCACAAGAAACTCCAGTTTGGCCTCACCAGTGTTTTATACCATTCCAACATTGTATTATATTCTATACCTCTGCCAATAAAGCAGAACATTCCATCTGCTTTCTTAACAACCGTATCTACTTGAACTGCTGCCTTTAGGGACCTGTGTACTTGTACGCCAAGATCTCTCACAGATACATAGAAGATACTACACAGAAAACTCCAGTTTTGGCCTCACCAGTGTTTCATATCATTCCAACATTATATCCTTACATTTATATTCTGTCTCTCTGCCGGGACAACACGGCGGTGTAGTGGTTAGCACTACTGCATCATGACGATAAAGTCCCAGGTTCGTTCCCGGCTCTAGGTCACTGTCTGTATCGAGTTTGCACATTCTCCTGTGTTTCCGTGGGTTTTGCCCTCACAACCCAAAGATTGCAGGTTAGGTAGATTGGATAAAAATAAATTGGGCACTCTAAATTTATTTAAAACATTTTTTTATACCTCTGCCAACGAAGGAGCGCATTCCACCTGCTTTCTTTACAACCTTGTCTACTTGAACTGCTGCCTTTAGGGACCTGTGTACTTGTATGCCGAGATCCCTCATTTCATTTACCCCTCTTAGTATAATTGCATTAAAAAATTTTTTTTTATTTATTCAAAATTTTTCAATAAGTTTACAAAACCCTCCAAAAATGAAAATAATACAAAGAAAGAAGGGCAACATGCCAACAGAACAGAACTTAACCCTCTAAACAATAAACAGTTTAGCAAATTAACACCCAATTGAAAACAGGATAGAGCATGCGCCCCTTTCAAAAAGGAAAAGAAATCCCCCCCCCCGGGTTGCTGCTGCTGTTTTTTTTAAATTACGGGTTTGCAAAAATTTTCCATATTAAATAGTAATAATCTTAACACAGCAAATTAGTGAACATTAACATAGTGCAGAAAGAGAATATACATCAGCAATCCACTAGACATTACCCCACGCGCTTCAGTCCTCCCACCCCCCCCCATCGAGGCACTCACTCCCCCCCCCCCCCCCTCCCAAATGGGTCGCTGCTGCTGCTGATGTTTTAATTTTCCCCGCGAAGTCAGCGGACGGTATTGTGCCCCCGCTCAACAGCAGCCGCTCTGTACCCTTGGCAAAGTTATTTACACACATATGTAGGCATCCGTTCGTGGTGTTGTCCCTTGCTTCTCCCGGACGGAGTTCGCTGACGTTGTCGTCTCTTGCGCACTTCCGTTTCTGCGGCCCTCCCGTCTTCCCCATTTTCTCTGTTCCTGTGGATGCCAAGTTTATTAATGTTTCCCTGCCTCCCCCCCCCCGTCCCCTGGCTCTCCTCTATTGTTCCCTGTCTCTCCCCTCTGCACCCCCCCCTCCTCCCCGCTTCTGCCCTCCTCGCCCCCCACCCCACCCTCCCCCAGCCCTGTGGTTCACCTTTCCTCCCTCTTAGATTTAGCTGTCCCTCCCCCCCCCTCTCCCGGTCTATCTCTCCCTCTCATGCTTTGGCTACTTTCCCGTTTCTTGGCTACCTGGCTGTTCTTCTGCTTGTTTGTTGGCCACGAACAGGTCCCGGAACAATTGGGTGAATGGCTCCCACGTTCTGTGGAAGCCGTCGTCTGACCCTCGGATGGCAAATTTGATTTTCTCCATTTGGAGAGATTCTGAGAGGTCGGACAGCCAGTCAGCAGCTCTGGGTGATGCTGCTGACCACCAGCCGAACAGGATTCTACGGCGGGCAATCAGGGAGACAGAGGCAAGGGCGTCCGCCCTCCTCCCCAGGAATAGCTCCACCCTCATCCCCACCACTTTGGACATGGCCTCGAAGGCTGTCCAGTACTCCAAAAGTCTGGGGCAAGACCAGAACATGTGGGCGTGGTTGGCCAAGCCTCTTTGGCACCGTTCACATCTGTCCTCCACCTCCGGGAAGAACCTATTCATATGGGTTCTTGTTAAGTGGGCTCTATGTACCACTCTTAGTTGCGTCAGGCTGAGCCTTGCGCACGTGGAGGTGGAGTTGACCCTATGCAGTGCTTCGCTCCAGAGTCCCCACCCTATTTCGATCCCCAGGTCCTCCTCCCACATCATTCTTGTTGCGTCGGCCCCTTCTACCAGTCGGTCGTACATGTCGCTACAGTTTCCTTTATCTAATATGCTTGCGTCTAGTAATTCTTCCAGTAGTGTCTGTCGTGGTGGTTGTGGGTATGTCCTTGTCTCCTTTCGTAGTTGCAGGTACCTTAGCTCGTTCCCCCTGGCTAGCTGGAATTTCTCTGTCAGTTCGCCCAGTGTTGTGATCCTGCCATCCATGTATAGGTCCCTGATTGTCAGTGTCCCTCTGTCCTGTCCCCACCTTTTGAAGGTGGAGTCAGTCAGCGCTGGCGTGAACCTATGGTTGTTGCAGATGGGAGCATTACCTGACATTTTGGTCAGGCCAAATTGCTGCCGTAGTTGGTTCCAGGATTGGAGGGTGGCTATTACCACCGGGCTTCTGGAGTGTTGTTTGGGTGGGGATGGGAGTGCCACCGTGGCGGGGGCCCCGAGTGAGGTCCCCCTGCAGGAGGTCTCCTCCGCGCGCACCCATTCGGCTTCTGGCTCTTTGATCCATCCCCTTACACGCTCAGCCGTCGCCGCCCAGTGGTAGAGTTGTAGGTTTGGGAGGGCAAGCCCCACCCTGGATTTTGTTTTTTGCAAGACCTTCTTTGGGGTCCTAGCATTCTTCCCGCCCCCCCCCATACGAACGCCATGATTAGTTTGTCTAGTGCTTTGAAAAAGGCCTGGGGATGTAGATCGGGATGGATCTGAATAGGAAGAGGTACCTGGGCAGCACGTTCATTTTGATCGTCTGGACTCTCTCCGCGAGGGAGAGTGAGAGTGTGTTCCATCTTTGCTGGTCCTTTTTTACTTCCTCTGTCAGACTGGTGAGGTTCCATTTGTGGATCCCTTTCCAGTCATGGGCTATTTGGATCCCCAAGTAGCGGAATTTGTGTCGGGCTGTTTAAACGGCAGTCCCGTTAGTGCTGCCCCCCCCCCCCTTACTTGTGGGTGTACCGGGAAGATCTCGCTTTTGCTCATATTGAGTTTGTAGCCCGAGAAGGCACCAAACTCTTTCAGAAGCGCGATGATTCCGTCCATGCTGCTTTGTGGGTCCGAAATGTAGAGGAGCAGATCATCTGCATAGAGTGAGACTCTGTGCTCTCTGCCGCCCCTTCGGATGCCCCTCCAGCTTTTTGCCGCTCTGCGCGCAATTGCTAGTGGCTCAATCGCTAAAGCGAACAGCAGCGGGGACAGTGGGCATCCTTGTCTGGTGCCCCTGTGCAGCTGGAAGTATCGGGAGTTGGTTTTGTTTGTCCGTACGCTCGCCATGGGAGCGCTACATTGGAGTTTTACCCAGGAGGTGAATCCTGTTCCAAGCCGAACCGATCCAGTACCTCTGTGAGGTATTTCCATTCGACTCTGTCGAAGGCCTTTTCTGCATCTAGGGAGACGATCACCTCTTGTGTTCTCTCCCTGGAGGGGGTCATTATCACGCTAAGCAGGTGCCTAATGTTCGAAATAAGCTGTCTACCTTTGAAAAAGCCTGTCTGGTCCTCTGCTACCACCTCTGGCACGCAGACTTCCAGCCTTTTGGCTAGAATCTTTAACAGTATTTTGGCATCCGCGTTCAGTAGTGAGATTGGTCTGTATGACCCACATTCCGTTGGGTCTTTGTCCTTCTTAGGTATCAGCGAGATTGAGGCCTGTGCTAGCGTGGGTGGCATTGTGCCCCCCCTGGCTAGCGAGTCTGTGAACATCTCCCACAGGTGCAGGGCCAGTGCTGTCGCAAATTTTTTGTAGAAGTCCGCCGGGAACCAGTCTGGTCCCGGCGCCTTCCCCACCTGCATGGAGCTAATGCTGTCCGTGATTTCTCCCAGTGCTAGTGGTGCTTCCAGTTCCCGTTTTCTGCCCTCTCCCACGACTGGTATGTCCAGTCCATCAAGGAACCGTTTCATCCCGGACTCCCCCCTTGGGGGCTCTGAGGTGTACAGCCCTTGGTAAAAGGCCCTGAATGCTTTGTTGATCTTTTCTGGTTCCGTTTCTAATGTGCCCCGAGTGTCCCTGATTTGCGCAATTTCTCTGGTGGCCGCCTGCTTTCTCAGCTGGTGTGCCAGCAGGCGGCTGGCTTTGTCTCCGTGTTCGTATAGGGTCCCACGTGCCTGGCGGAGTTGATGCACTGCATTCCTGGTGGAGAGCAGATCGAAGTTCCTTTGTAACTCTTTCCTCTCCGCCAGGAGCTCTACAGACGGGGCCTCGGAGTATTTGCGGTCTACCTCCAGTATGGAGTTGACCAGCTGCTGCCTAGCCGCCCTTTCCTCCCTATCTCTTCGCGCTTTGAAAGCGATGACTTCCCCTCTTATTACGGCCTTTAGTGCTTCCCAGAACGTGGAAGGCGCGACCTCCACGTTCTGGTTGTTCTTCGTGTACTCTGCTATGGCCTGCAATATCTTTTCATTGAAGGCCTTGTCTGCCAGTAGGGTAACGTCCAACCTCCATGTGGGTCGTTGGGCCCTGCCCGTCTCCAGCCTCACATCCATGTAGTGTGGGGCATGATCTGATATCACCATTGCGGAGTATCCCATTTGTCTATCCCCGGAAGCACCGTTTTCCCCACCACAAAGAAGTCAATTCTGGTGTATACGTTGAGTACTGGGGAGAAGGAGGAGAATTCCTTCTCCCCTGGGTGGGTGAACCTCCAGGGGTCCACCGCTCCCATCTGTTCCATAAAGTGACCGAATTCCCTTGCCATGTTTGAAGTCTTCCCCGTTTTGGGGTTTGATCTGTCAGTCATTGGATCCTGTACACAGTTGAAGTCCCCCCTCATGATTAGTTGGTGCGTCGCTATGTCCGGGATTTCCGCCATGGTCTTCTTAATGAAGCTCGTGTCGTCCCAGTTGGGCGCGTACACGTTAACAAGTACTACCGGTGCCCCATCCAGGGCCCCGCTGACCATGAGGTACCGTCCCCCTGGGTCCGTAACCGTCTTTGTCGCCTTAAACATCGTCCATTTGCTGAGCAGTATTGCCACCCCCCCTGGCCCTCGTCCCGTAGCAGGAATGGTTGGTCTGTCACACCCAGCCCTTTCTTACCCGCAGTCGGTTCTGCTCTCTCAGGTGCGTCTCTTGGAGGAAGATTATGTCGACCGTCATATTTCTTAAGTGGGTGAGGACTCTGGATCTTTTCACTGGGCCGTTGAGTCCCCTTACGTTCCAGGTGACTATCCTGGTGGGGGGCTTCTGTCCCCTCGCTCCTGTGGGGTCAACCATATTTACCTGATGGACGCGCCCCTGCCCTCCGGGGTTCCCCTTTGTTCAGGGGCCGTCCAGGATGGCCGCTGTCGCTGCTCTCTCCATACGGTCGGGCCCCTGCGCTCCGGGGTTTCCCTTCGTCCAGGGGGCACCTGACATGGCCGCCCGCTGTGCGACTACCACGCGGGTAGACCCCTGCTCTCTGGGGCCTCCCTTCGCCCAGCGACCGTACTGGGTGGATGCTTGCAGCGATTCCTTGTTCCGAGCCCTCTGTTGTAGCCCTATTGTTGTTTCTTTTCTAGCCTTGTTTGTCCCTCCGTTCCTGTGTTCCCCATCCTCTGGGTCCTTCCCTTCCTGTGCACCCTCCTCCCCGGTTCCTCCCTTTTCTCCCCCCCTTCCGTATTTCCCTCCTTTGTCCCTCTTTCCCCTGCTCCTATTCCCGTTTGTTCTCCCGCCTCTGTTGAGTGGTACCCCCCCCCCCCCCTGCCTGGCGCCTTCCCCCCTGTTGGGGGCGCGCTGCGGCCCTGCTTTGCTGCATGTCCCCAGTGCTAGCTTTCTTGCTAGTGTGGTGACCCCCCTCTTGGGAATTTCTGTCTCGCTTCTCCTTTGCCAAGCCTCTGCGTTTTTCTGTCTGGTCTTCCCCCATCCTACCCTGCGCTCTCCTCGTTTGCTCTCCCTTCTCCGCTGCTCTCGTTCCCTCGCGCTGGGGCCTGGTCTCCCACCTGTGGTGATCCCTCAGGTAGCGGTTTTCTCTTTGTTCAGGGTGTGTGGTGGCTGGCGTTGCCTCACCCCTCCCCCAATCTCTGTCAGTGTGCTGTTGCCCCTTGCCTGGGGCCCCGTATTTCTACCCTCGCTGCTGTTTTTCCAGCCCATGTTCCTCTATAAACTTGTTTGCTTCGGTGGGGGTTGTGAAGAAGTATTCTCTTTTTTGGTATGTGACCCAGAGTTTCGCTGGGTACAGCATACCGAAACGCACTCTGCTCTTGTGAAGAGCTGCTTTCGCTCTATTAAATTCGGCCCGTCTCCTGGCGAGGTCTGCCCCGATGTCCTCTTAAATTCTAATGAAGTGTCCTTCCCATTTGCAATTTCTGTTCTCCCTGGCCCAGCGCAGGATTGTTTCCCTGTCTTGGTTTAGCTATAACTGCCCACGGGCGGTCCCCCACCTTGGGCTTCAGGCGTAGCGACTGGTGTGCTCTGTCCTCCCCACTAAGTTGCCCAGCATCTTGGCCACATAGGCAGTGGGGTTTCTACCCTCAATCCCCTCTGGTAGGCCCACTATCCTGACATTTTGTCGTCTTGAGTGGTTTTCCTGGTCGTCCACCCTACCCTTCAGGCTCCCCTGCATTGTGCCCAGTCTCGCCGCCTCTCTCTCTCCAGGGCCATCATCCGGTCGCTCATGTCAGTTGCGGCCTTTTCCAGTTCCTTAATGGTTTCCCCATGGGCTTCCAGTTTCTCGTCTTGGGCTTCCAATTTTTTCTCTTGGGCTTCCAGTTTCTTCTCTGCTATGCCCAGTGTGAGCTGCATCTCTGCCAGGGCCTTGCTGCCTGTACTGTGGCCTCCATGTCTGCTCTAGCCTCTGCCTTGATTCCCTGCTGATGTTCCCTCAGCGCCTCTGCAAAGGCTGCCTTCCAGTACCCCTCTGGCCCAGGGGGGAAATACTCCTGTCTGAGCAGGTCTTTTTGTTGCAGCATGTGATGGTTGGCTCGTCTGAACGGGCTCGCATAGTATCGTCCCGTTTGCTTTTGGTGCCTCTTCTCCCTCTACTCTGGCTCCCTTCTGGCATTTTCTTTAGGTAAGTTTTTTTTTAAAGTTGGAGAAAAAGGTCAGGAAAAAAAGAGGAATTCTTGTTTGTTTTTTTTTTGTTCCCCCCCCCCCCGCTTCCTCCAGAGGTTTTCTTTCCAAAGTCTTTGTTGTTTTTTTTGTTGGGGGGGGGGAGGGGGAGATCTTCTTTTCCATTTTCCTCTCCTCACTCACCAGGGTCGGGAGCGAGAGAGGCTTCTGGTCGGGTTGGGGCTCCTTTGTTCTGCCACCTGCCTTGTGGTGGTTGCCACCGGTGGGGGGGCTCGGGCCGGCTCGCAGGTCGGCGCTCCGGGGGACTGGAAATTACACTTAAGTTGGTTATTTTAATGCATATTTGGGAAAAAATGAATTGGGCACTCTAAATTTAAAAAAAAAATATTGGTCAAGGAAACCATTCCATATACATTCCAGGAAATCCTCCTCCACCGCATTGCTACCAGTTTAGCCCAATCAAATGCAGATTGATATTTCCCATAACTGCTGTACCTTTACTGCACGCAGCTCTAATTTCCTGTTTGATGCCATCCCAAACCTCACATCTACTGTTTGATGGTCTGTACACAACTCCCACTAACATATTTTGCCCTTTCATGTTCCGCAGCTCCACCCATACAGATTCCACATCGTCCTTTCTTACTATCGCGTTAATCTCCTCTTTATCCAGCAACGCTAGCCACCTCCCTTACCTTTCCCTCCATCTTTCCTGAATATTGAATATCCCTGGCTGTTGAATTCCCATCCATGATCACCCTGGAGCCAGAACTCTGTGATCCCAATTACATCATGTCGTTAATGATTATCAGCACAGTTAATTCATCAACCTTATTACAAATACTCCTCACATTGAGACACAGAGCCATTAGGCTTTTTTTTGGTATTTATAGCCTTTTTAGAATTCTGATGTAATGTGCACTTTTTGTCTTTGGTTTCTCTGCCTTCCACTTTTCCCTTTATTGCCTTTTATTTCTGTCCCCAACTTACTTCCCTCCGACTTCCTGCATCGGTTCCCATCCCCCTGCCACATTATGTTGTGTGTAATTGCAATTCCACAGATCATTGTAATTGGAACAGCTTATTTTGTAAATCTTCTAACAAACCAGCTGTCAAAATGACTTCCCAATGTGTAGAGTAAACTAAGTACAGCACAATCCAAAGTTTTCCTGTGAAAGAAGATAGGACTAACTTGTCCTTTAAAGAAAAGCTTGAGATTGCATCTTAGTAGATTTCAACTCTTTAGATTTAGTAGGAATATCTATTCCTGGGGAGGAGGGCGGACGCCCTTGCCTTTGCCTCCCTGATCGCCCGCCGTAGAATCCTGTTTGGCTGGCGGTCAGCAGCACCGCCCAGAGCTGCAGACTGGCTGTCCGACCTCTCGGAATCTCTCCAAATGGAGAAAATCAAATTCGCCATCTGAGGGTCAGACGACAGCTTCCACAGAACGTGGGAGCCATTCATGCAATTGTTCCGGGACCTGTTTGTGGCCAACGAACAAGAGGAAGAATAGTCGGGTGGCCAAGAATCAGGGGAAAATGGACGGGAATCGGGGGAAGGTAGCCGGGGGGAGGAGGGCTACGGGTTCGTTATGGGGGTTTGTTCGCATGGTTTTACGCTTATTTCTTTTCCTTGTTAATTTATTGTTTTTGTATTGGAGGGGAGGGGTTACTGTTTTTCTCTGTTGTGATAAAATTTGTTGAAAACTTGAATAAAAATTATTCCAAAAAAAAAAGGAAGGACAAAGCCGCAAGCGACAGTCTGATGGCAAGCTAAGGCCCAAAACCAAATTGTAAATAAATGCCTATAAACATGTGCCTCGGCCATATTGGGGAATGTAAAATATGTATGCCGGTTAAAGGGGGCGGCCACAGTTGTTATTATAAAGATGCTTACCTGTAAATATACATGTTAATTTTTGCGTGTTTTGTTTTCTAATAATTTGTAATTTGTTGGATATAAAATATGAAAACTCAATAAAAAATATTTCCAAGATTTAGTAGGAATCCAATTTTCTAAACACCCTATTTGGCTTCTGGATTAAGCACAATTTTACTACCTCAGTAATCAGACAGCCTGTGGCACAGCACTGAGCCATACAGACCAGGGAATTCCAGAATTGAACCACGCTTGATACTGAAAATGTATACAGAAAGCGAGGACAGGATAATTTGTGACGCAATGCTTGCTACCAAAGCTCAAAACGTGAACAATGGTTATGTGGGTGATTGTGCTTTGGTCACTGCCCTATTGTGAGGCACTGTCTTCAGAAGATGGACAAATACTTGGAAAAATGTAACCTACCTTTTTTAGTGTATCACCGTGTTTTTCCTGAATATATTTGAGAAAGGCAGTGGTCCACTGTAAAGTTGTAGCTTTATCAGTCTCAGAATTGCAGAATGGAACAAGGTAATTCAGCTCATCACAACAAATACGGATTCTACGCCTGCAAATATATGAACATTTCAGTAAATCTTTACTTTAATTACAAAAAAATACAAGTATCAAGTATTTGATGCACCTCATCTCTCCTCTATTATTCATTCAATATACTGCTTTTTGCGAGAACTAATTATTTACTATGAGAATCATATTTCAAAGCTATCATTTGTGAGTTTAGAAGAACAAGAAGCAACCTCATTGAGACATATAGGATTCTCAGGGGGCTTGACAGGGTAGTGCTGTGAGGTTGTTTCCCCTTGTGTGAGGGTCCAGAACCAAAGGGCATAATCTCAGAGTAAGAGGTCACCCATTTAAGGCAGAGATGAGGAGGAATTTCTTCTCTCAGAGGATACTGAGTCTGTGGAATTCTTTACCATAAAGGGATGGACAGGCTGGGTTGCTAAGTATGTTCAAGGCTGAGATAGACAGGTTCTACCAGTAAGAAAATCAAATGTAATAGTGATAAGGCGGGAAAATGGAGTTGAGGATCATCATATCAGATCCATTATGATCTCATTGAATGGCGTAGATCTGATGGGCCAAACAGCCTACTCCTGCATCTTATAATCAAAATATGAGCATTTCAATCAATCAACAATACTTAGGATACTAAAATATTAACTGAATCAAAACCAACTCACTTCAATCCAATCACGTTTTCTCAATGATCTATTCATACTCTTTGTAAGTTTATAAGATATAGGAGCAGAATTACGCCAGTTGGCCCATCGAGTCTGCTCTGCCATTCTATCATGGCTAATATGTTCCTCATCTGCTACCTACAATGGTACAGACCAACAGCTGGATTGCAAAATCAGCCAGAGCATCTCCTCCTTGGAACCCATGACCTAGAAGCGGGAGTAGGCAATTTAACCTCCTCAGCCTAACACCCTCAATGTGATCGTGGCTGTTCCCATCATGGTCTCAACTTCACCGTCCTGCCCATTCTCCATAACCCTTCAACCCATTACCAATTAAAAATCTGTCTAACTCCTCATCAAATTTACTCACTGTCCCTGCATCCACCGCACTCTGGGATAGCGAATTCCACAAATTTACAAACCTTTGGGAGCAGTAGTTTTTCCTCAAATCTGTTTTAAATTTGCTATTCTAAGATTATGACCTCTCGTTTTAGAATGCCCCACAAGAGGAAGCATCAGCTTCACATCGATTTTATCCGAACCTTTTAGCATCTTGTATACCTCAATTAGATCTCCCTTCATTATTCTAAACTCTAGAGAGCATAGGGCTAAACTGTTCTATCTCTCCTCATACAACAAACCCTACATCTCTCGAATCAATCTAGTGAACCTCCTCTGAACTGCCTCCAAAGCCACTACATCTTTCCTCAAATAAGGGGACCAAAACTGTGCACAATACTCCAGGTACAGTCTTACCAATGCCTTGTAAAGTACTCTTAATAGATCATTGAAAAAAGTAACAAATAATGTTTATTTCCAATTGCAGCCTGCACACAATGGCACTGAATCCCAAACTGGATATTTGGCCACTGATTAACAATGGGTGGAATTCGGGCAGCACGGTAGCGCAGTGATTAGTGCTGCTGCCTCATGGCGCCGAGGTCCCAGGTTCGATCCTGGCTCTGGGTCACTGTCCGTGTGGAGTTCTCCCCGTGTTTGCGTGGGTTTCACCCCCACAAGCGCAGCACGGTAGCATTGTGGATAGCACAATTGCTTCACAGCTCCAGGGTTCCAGGTTCGATTCCGGCTTGGGTCACTGTCTGTGCGGAGTCTGCACGTCCTCCCTGTGTTTGCGTGGGTTTCCTCCGGGTGCTCCGGTTTCCTCCCACAGTCCAAAGATGTGCAGGTTAGGTGGATTGGCCGTGATAAATTGCCCTTAGTGTCCAAATTGTTCTTAGTGTTGGGTGGGGTTACTGGGTTATGGGGATAGGGTGGAGGTGTTGACCTTGGGTAGGGTGCTCTTTCCAAGAGCCAATGCAGACTCGATGGGCCGAATGGCCTCCTTCTGGACTGTAAATTCTATGATTCTATGAACCCAAAGATGTGCACATTAGGTGATCTGGCCACGCTAAATTGACCCTTAATTGGAAAAAATGAATTGGGTACTCTAAAATTATTTTTTTTAAAACAATCGGTGGAATTCTGGCACAAATTCTTTTTGTGAATCTCCTTAAGCAGGGAAAGAATAAGTCATGTTGGACCCTTCAGTGTCTATTTATACCCGAAACGTTTACACACTGCCAGCTCCAATTTCTAGTTTAATTTAAATTTTTTCATTAATAAGCCTCCTTAGGGGCAGCGTGGTGGCACAGTGGTTAGCACTACTGCTTCACGGCACCGAGTTCGATCCCGGCCCGGTCACTATCCATGTGGAGTTTCCCGAGCACATGGATAAGTGGAACAAATATGTGAGGATAAGTGGATTGATCACGCTGAATTGCCCCTTAATTGAAAGAAAAACAATTGGATACTCTAAATTTATAAAAAAGAAATAAAATCAGCCTCCTTAGCCCAGCTTAAATAACAGTTGTAATTTTTTGCATCAAATTTCAAAGTTGCACTTTGCACCAATTAACTTAAATGTTGTGACACTGAGAGACATGTAACAATACAAAACTAATTAATTCTTCCTTCAGCTTGTCAAATTCTCTGGTTGGAATAAATGCACAAAGCAAAAGGCAGGATTAAGCTAAAGGTTTGCAGGATTCAGACTAAAGTAGACAACCATGCAGACAAATGGCAAATTAGTTTTTGTATTGAGAAACAAAGTACTTCTTGAGGAAAAAATTGGGTTCATAAGTATTGCAAATGGAACTAAATTAGGAAAGGAAAATACAGAAATTAACATGGGATTAATACAGACTTGTGACTTCCAAAAATCACAGATGTTGGCAAGCAAAAAGTATAATGGGTGCTGAGATATACATTCAGGGTTATAGTCGTACATAGTGGGGGCGGCACAGTGGTTAGCACTACTGCCTCACGGTGCCAGGGACCAGGGTTCGATTCCCCACCCCGGGTCACTGTCTGTGTAGAGTTTGCACATTCTCCCCGTGTCTGTGTGGGTTTCACCCCCACAACCCAAAGATGTGCAGGAAAGGCGGACTGGCCACACTAAACTGCCCCTTAAAAAAAAGTACATTGAGGCTATACTGGGAATCTACAATGTACTGGACAGTTCACAATGGTAGAAATCTAAATACAATAAACAGTTTGAACTAAAAGCATTCACATCCTAATGGCAGTTAAAAGCAGTTTGAAGCTGGTAAACTGGCTGATTTAAATCCTTTTGCCTTTTTCCTCCAGGTTTTTCATTACTTATATGGAGACTGAGACATGAAGCAAAGATTAAATGCAAATACTTGTTGATTGAGGACATTATTTGGTCAATAAAATTTAGTCTGAATTTTAAATTAAACATCTATCAAAACTGCTATTCCTCCGAGTCCATTCGAGACTCACCGGCGGTCTCTCTCCATTCGGTTATGTCTTTCTCTTCGCTGGCAGTTCAGTTCCTGTTGGTTCCCATGTGTAGGGCCAGGGGGAGTTGGATGTGTTGGTTGCCATTGCCCACCTTGAGCAACATTTGCATTTTGACTCTCCGTCATGTTAGTGAGATCACTAAGAACTTTGTGCTCTGTTTCTATGCTGGCTTGCCGCGAGCGACTGCGACAGCGTTTGTTTGCTACCTGTTTGCGTAAAGTTTCATCTGTGAGGGGAAAAAACAATATGGATCATTTTTTTCCTTTCATACAAATATCAGTAAACTGGTGATGATTTAAAATTGATGGAAATTACACTTCTCTGATGTTGAATCCCAAAGTAAAACTATAGTGTTCTTATACAAATATATTGCCCAGGGTTTTCTAATATTCTCCTTTGAGAGAATGGGTCAAATTAAAAAGTTCACACTGACTGCACGACTACCATCATTTTTGGTGAATACAAAGTCACCACATAGAAATAGATTCTTTAGGGTGGCACGGTTGTGCAGTGGTTAACACTACTGCCTCACTGTGCTGAGGACCCAGGTTCGATCCTGGCCCCGGGTAACTATCCGTGTGGAGTTTGCACATTCTCCCCGTATCTGTGTGAATTTCACCCCACACAACCCGAAGATGTGCAGGTTACGTGGGTTGGCCATGCTAAATTGCCCCTTAATTGGAAAAGAAATATTTGGGTACTCTAAAATTAAAAAAAAGAAATACATTCTTTGACCTAGATATTCTGAGCACGACTGCCTGGTTTGTCAGTGCAAATCGTGTATTTTTGATCAGAAAAGTGGTTTCACACGTTGGAGATGGTACTAGGGTTAACTACGTAGAAGGTGGTTGAATGGGCACAGTGATACTGCATCATTCTATTTCATCATTCCTCAGCTATTAATTGAACCATAAACCGTACAATTATTCGAGGACAAAAAGTGCCAGACTGGCAACACTGGGAATATCAGGGTTCTGTAGGATGAAATGGATGACTAGAGGAGTACTGGACTAAGCTCAGGCAATTCAATTTACTTACCTGCATCTGTGGTAGGGATACAATACCTTACTTTGGTAACTATTTGGTAAATGTTAAGACTCTTACTCTTAAAGATAGCCAAGACAGTAAACAAATACCTGGCTAACTGTATTGGACTACTGGTGGCTTGTTTAGCTCAGTGGGCTAGACAGCTGGTTTGTCAATTCCCATACCAGCTGAGGTTATTCATGAAGGCCCTGCCTTCTCAACCTTGCCCTTCGTCTGAGGTGTGGTGATCCTCAGGATAAACCACCATCAGTCAGCTCTCCCCCCAAAGGGGAAAGCAGCCTATGGTCATTTGGGACTATAGCAACTTTACCTTTACTTTGAAAGTGCAGCATGTCTTTTTTCCAAGTTATTGTTTAAAGAAAGCATGGCAGACTGATCAACAGTCAATGCATCTAGACTGACATCATCCATCAAGTTACACCATCCAGGTATGTAGATTTCTGCAGACTTACCTGTCAAAAGTGTTCACAGGATCTGTGTCATAAGAGAACGAGATAGAGTTCTCCCATCTAAAATAAGCATACTTGCAGCTACTATGCCGCTTTAAATTGGCACCTCCAGTGACAGCAATGGTTTTAAGTGGCCTTCAACTTGACCTGTATTCCTTGCAAGCATGCTGCAACATGTGTTTAAAGACAGAGGATAACTTGTCTCAACTACTGTGTGCAGCACCACCTCACTTCAACAGCCATCAAAAAAGGTTGGAGTTGGTGTAAGACGTCTTTTAAATCATTCAAATGCAATTTGCACCCATGTAGGAAACAAAGAATAAATATATTTTGGCTAATAATTAACATTAATGCTTCAATACAACCTTACAAGGAACATTTTTTTGCTAATTTTAACATTAGCACTTTGTCGTTGCAGATAAAGTTGAAATATTATTGCCAAGAACACTTCCCTTGGTCAAATAGATAATTTAGATTTATTGCCACATGTACCGAGGTACAGTAAAATGTACTGTTCCGAGTACAGTCCAGGCAGATCACTCCATACATGAAAAACATAGAACATACAAAAAATTCACAATATAAGTACATAGACATCGGGTGAAGCATATGAAGTGTAGTACTACTCAGTAGAGAAGACGCGTGGAGAGATCAGTTCAGTCCATAAGAGGATCATTCAGGAGTCTGTTAACAGCGGGAAATAAGCTATTTTTGAATCTGTTAGTGTGTTCTCAGACTTCTGTATCTCCTGCCCGATGGAAGAGTTGGAAGAGAGAATAACCTGGGTGGGATGAGTCTTTGATTATGCTGCCCGCTTTCACAAAGCAGAAAGAGGTGTAGACAGAGTCAATGGACGGGTTCGCGTGATGGACTGAGCGGTATTCACGACTCGTTTTAGTTTCTTACGGTCTTGTGCCGAGCAATAATGTTCCCAGTAAAATTCTCATGCATATCATTCATGCTTAATTATATTTATAACGGCTAAATGTCAATGAAATAGTATCTTTACCTTCTACCTTAATCCAGACTTGCTCAGGTAAAGGTTTGTTTCTGTTGCAGTTACTCAGTGCCTGTCTGGCGGATTGAAGTTCCTGCTGGAAGCATAAAGAGAATGCTCTTGGCAGGGCCAGTTCCTGAGGGCTGGCAGAGTCCAGCACATGTGCTTGGTTTCCTGTACCCTATTAGAGCCAATTAGAGGAACCAGTTAAGTGTCTCCACATTAAACTACTAGCCAGTAATGCATTATTAACGAAACTGTGCTTGAGCATATGTAGGTTGTAAGCTATAACACATGAAGGTTAGAACATTAAGACCATAAGAAAGTCACAGGAGTAGGCCATTCGGCCCCTCAAGCCTGCTTGCCATTCAATAGGGTAATGCCTGATGCGAATTTCCTCACATCCAGTTCACAGAAGAATTCCTACAGTGCAGGAGGCCATTCAGCCTATCGAATCTGCACCGACCCTCCGAAAGAGTACTCTACCTAGGCCACTCCCCTGCGCTATCCCCGTAACCCCACACGCACATTGATCATGGCCAATCACTTAACCTGTACATCTTTGGATACTAAGGGACAATTTAGCATGGCCAATCCAACTAACATGCATATATTTGGATAGTGGGAGGAAACCAGCGGACCCGGAAGAAACCCACGCAGACACGGGGACAACGAAAAAACTTCACACAGACCGCCACCCAAGGCCAAAATCAAACTTGGGTACCTGACGCTGTGAGGCAGCAGTGCTAATCATTGTGCCACCGTGCCGCCCTTTCCCCATAACCCTTGATACATGGATACATAGAAGATATGAGGAGCAGGAGGCCTTTTAGCCCTTCGAGCCTGCTCCGTCATTTATCACGATCATGGCTGATCGCCCAACTTAATAGCCTAATCCTGTTTTCTCCCCATAACCTTGATCCCATTCGCCCCAAGTGCTGTATCCAGCCGCCTCTTGAATATATTCAATGTTTTAGCATCAACTACTTCCTGTAGTAATGACTTCCACAGGCTCATCACTCTTTTAAAAAAAATTTAGAGTGCCCAATTCATTTTTTCCAATTAAGGAGCAATTTGGCATGGTCACTCCACCTACCCTGCACATCTTTGGGTTGTGGGGGCGAAACCCACGCAAACCCGGGGAGAATGTGCAAACTCCACACGGACAGTGACCCAGAGGCCAGGATCAAACCTGGGACCTTGGTGCCATGAGACAACAGGGCTAACCCACTGCGCCACCGTGCTGCCCTACAGGCTCATCACTCTTTGGGTGAAGAAATGTCCCCTCATCTCTGTCCGAAAGTTTACCCTAAATCCTCAGACTGACCCCTCGTTCTGGACATACCCACCATTGGGAACATCTTCCCTGCATCTACCCTGTCTAGTCATGTTAGAATTTTATAAATATCTATGAGATCCCCCCCTCACTCTTCTGAACTCCGGCAAGAACAATCCTAACCTAGTATATATCTCTCCTCATATGACAGTCCCGCCATCCCTGGAATCTGTCTGGTAAACCTTCGCTGCACTCCCTCGAGAGCAAGAACATCCTTCCTCAGAAAAGGAGATCAAAACTGCACACAATATTCTAGGTGTGGCCTCACCAAGGCCCTGTATAATTGCAGCAACACATGCCTGCTCCTGTACTCAAAACTCTCGCAATGAAGGCCAACATACCATTAGCCTTTACCGCCTGCTGCAACTGCATGCTTACCTTCAGCGACTGGTGCACAAGGACACACTGGTGCACACTCCCCTCTCCCAATTTACACATGTGCAGGTAGTAATCTGTCTTCCTGTTTTTGCTTCCAAAGTGAATAACCTCCTTTACTGATCAAGAATCTATCTTCCTCAGCCCACAATATACAGGGTAAATGCTGAGAGGATGTTTCCCCCCATCAGAGAGTCTAGGAACAGAGGGAATAGTGTCAGGATAACAGGATGCCAATTTAAGACTGAGATGAGGAGGATTTTTTTCTGCAGAGCGTTGTGAATCTTTGGAACTCCTTGCCTCAGAAATCTGTGGGGCAGAGCACTTATTTTTTTGAATATAAATTTAGAGTATCCAATTCATTTTTTTTCCAATTAAGGAGCAATTTAGCATGGCCAATCCACCTACCCTGCACATCTTTGGGCTGTGGGGGTGAGACCCACGCAGACACGGGGAAAATGTGCAAACTCCACACAGACAGTGACCCAGAGCCGGGATCGAACCCGGGTTCCTCGGTGCCATGAGGCAGCAGTGCTAACCACTGCAACACCGTGCCTATTTCCCTTAGCAGCTATTCCCCTTTGTTGAAGGGTCAATAACAAGGGTGCATAATTTTAAGGTGAAAGGCAGGAGGTTTAGAGGGGATATGAGGAAAGAAATGTTCACCCAGAGGGTGGTGGGAATCTGGAATGCACTGCCTAGGTGGGCAGTTGAGGCCAGAAACCACACAATCTTTAAAATGTCATAACATTCAAGGCTATGGGCCAAGTACTGGGAAGTGGCATTCATGTAGATTAGTTTTTTTTGTTGGTGCAGGCCTGAGGGGCCGAAGGACCTTTTCTGTACTGAATGATTCTAGAATCTTAACTAGGCGAGCCATATAAATATTATGGCAAAAATGCAATTAGAGGCTCAAAATTCTGAGGCGGGGAACTCACTTCCTGACTCCTGTCCACTATCGACAAGGCATAACTCAGGAGTGTGATGGAATACTCTCTACTTGCCTGGATGAATGAAACTCCAGTAACACTCAAGAAGCTCAATACTATCCAACACAAAGCAACCTCCTTGATTAGCACCTAACAATCACCTTAAATGTACATTCCCTCTGTCACTAGCACACAATGCCTATAATGTGTACCATGCAGTAACTCACGAAAGTTCATTCAATATCTTTCAAACCAGCAATCTCGACCACCTAGAAGGACAAGGGCAGCAGGCGCTTGAGAACATCAATCCTTCCAAGTTCTTCTCCAAGTCACACACCATTCTGATTTTGCTTTTACTTCACTGTCACTGGATCAGAACGCTGGAACTTCCTTCCTAACAGCATTTAGCTGTACCTATAGCATATGGATTGCAGTGGTTCAAGAAGGCAGCTTACCACCACCATCTCGAGGGCCATTAGATTATCATAGAATTTACAGTGCAGGAGGCAGCAATTCGGTCCATCGAGTCTGCACCGGCTCTTGGAAAGAGCACCCTACCCAAGGTCAACACCTCCACCCTATCCCCATAACCCAGTAACCCCACCCAACACTAAGTGCAATTTTGGACACTAAGGGCAATTTATCATGGCCAATCCACCTAACCTGCACATCTTTTGGACTGTGGGAGGAAACCGGAGCACCCGGAGGAAACCCACGCACACACGGGGAGGGCGTGCAGACTGCGCACAGACAGTGACCCAAGCCGGAATCAAACCTGGGACCCTGGAGCTGTGAAGCAATTGTGCTATCCACAATGCTACCGTGCTGCCCATTAGATATGGGCAATAGGGGCAGCACGGTGGCGCAGTGAACACTACTGCTGCCTCACAGCACCAAGATCCGAGGTTCAATCCTGGCTCTGGGTCACTGTCCGTGTGGAGTTTGCATTCTCCCAATGTTTGCGTGGGTTTCACCCCCACAACCCAAAGATGAGCAGGTTAGGTGGATTGGCCACGCTAAATTGCCCCTTAATGTTATATTTCTAAAAAAAAAGATATGGGCAATAAATGTTGGTTTTGGCAGTGATGCTCACATCGAATGAAAGAAATAAAAAACATTTATGAACATAACAGTGTGGGGATTGTCATAGTTTTCACTGGAGTTTCCAATTGTGCAAACAATTTAAGAATTTTAATAAAGTATTATGCTTATATGAAAGAGAAAGGTGAACAGAAATATATCATATATTTAACAGTTCTCTTTGTTCTTCGATTTTGAAAAAGGTTGAAATTCATTTAACAAGATCAGCCTTGTAACACTGTACCCCAATAGACGCTGGAGTGTGGTGACTAGGGGATTTTCACAGTAACTTCTTTGCAGTGTTTTTTTAAAATTTAGAGCACCCAAATCATCTTTGGGTTGTGGGAGCGAAACCCACGCAAATACGGGAAGAATGTGCAAACTCCACACGGACAGTGACCCAGGGCTGGGATCGAACCTGGGCCCTCGGCGCCGTGAGGCAGCAGTGCTAACCACTGCACCTCCGTGCTATCTCTAACTTCATTGCAGTGTTAATGTAAGCCTACTTCTGACAATAATAAAGATTATTATTAAAAGAGATACCAATGCTGCAATAAGATGTTTTGTATTGCCCACTCAAGGAGAACCAACAAAAATAATTACTGATACCCCAAAAGCAGTATTAGAATGGAAAATACCATATTTAATGTTTTATGTGAATGGACCGGACTTTTACTGGTGCAGAATTTTAGCTCACCTACATAATTAGGCAACCTTCTTACCTGAGTTTGACTGGAGCTAGTACTGCCAGTTGTTGTACATGTATTCGGTGTGTACAAAGGGTATGCAAACTGTAGGGCAGAAGGAGCCCCAGCCTTGCCCTTGACTAAAGTAGTACATTTGCTTTGCTGTGGATGGAGAGGTATCCCCATCAGCTCTGAAGGATGCCGGATCAAAGCAACCAAACTACAGATCAAGGAAGAGAAAACAGATCATAAATACATCTGCATACTTTCAATGTAATCAGAAATAAAAGTGATTGCATACCTACTGTTCAAAATAATAACAATTTCTCACAATTTAAAACCTGTAAATCTTTTAAAGTGTATTCAGAAACCAAAAGGACAATGTCTAATTGAACAGTGCGAAACATGCTAGTGATATTCATTAGGTGTGTTTATTCGTGTCATATTTGTGACAGGTAAAAGCTAGATGTAAACTGTAGCATTCCACCAACTTGATTAAAACTACAGATGAAAATAATGTATAAAGATTGTCCATAAGTCTTGGAACACAACTAATCTTGTTTCTGTGCCTGCGTCTCTTAAAAAGGTATTTTCCTTAATATCCTAAAGAAAGGAAACCAACGCTAAGGGCAGAATTCCTATAAAACGGGCAACTTTTATGATAAATACAATGTTCTTTTTTGGCAAATATTTAAAACATCGATATTTAACTAAATTAAGATGCTCTGTACTGTTGATTATAAAATTAATGTGCAACAAAATTGCAAAAAAGTGGTCGCCAGCAGTTCTTAAAAAAGCAATACCTTGCTTTAGGTCAGTCAGGCACTGCGTACTTGGTAGTTAATTTTTTATTGAATCAATTGTTTATATTTCAAGTTTCAAAAGAAAGTGAATACATTGGGTTTTCTGGAACAACACATTAATTTTATATATGTGAGAATATTGTACTGATTGTACATTTATTGGAGTGGACCTAATTTATTTAATTTGACCAATTGTGCATGTGATATTACACCCTGATCTGGACAAGCCTTGTTCAATAAGTGTTGAAAATTTAAGCACTTTCATTTCTAAAAAGATTTTATTTATAAATGTTAGAATAGGGTATGATCTTCTACAAATGCAGAAAAATACCCAATAAAATAAAGCAATAAGGCTTGTCATGGCAGAAATTTATTGTGCCCTTGCTCAACATGGTACTATACCAGTCAGAGAGCTATATAGTTGAAACCAATTTTATGGAGACTTACTGTTTCCAACAAGTCACAATTAATTCAAATTAATCAGACCTAAACCTGTAATGAGACCAAATGAAGCGGAGCTTGTTATGGACAGGTTTCACGGTATAATTCTTAGCTATTTTGTGAATTCCACGTAGTTTGAAAATCTCTGTTGACTAGTTGAGAAACACACTTGTTAAATGTAACTCCAGAATCTTGTAGGTCCTGTCGGTCCTGATTTTCATTTTGGACTGCATTAAATCTGTCTTCAAGACGAACTCTGGGTCCAGTTTTGCATCTCGACTCCTGTCCCGTGATTGAGTTATCCCCTGAATTCTTCTCTTTGTCCGAATTACCCACTGCGTCCCTATTTTTCAGCGTCAGTCCATTAGGTCGGGTGGTTTCCACAGAAGAATTTTGAGAGAATTTCTCCACGCTTTGCAAACTATTACTTCTGTTAACAGGCAATGGGGGGTCATTCAAAAGCATCATTTTTAACTCTTGGAAATCGATGTGCCCTAAACATTGACTGTTACCCACATAGTGAGAATCTGAGGTTGGATTCGTTGTACTGGTAACTGGGTACAGGTTCTGGTTGGCAGAACTAGCTGTTGAGAACGGAACTTGGTTAACCGAGCTTGCTGTTGGAAATGAAGCCTGGTTGGCAGGATTGGTAGACTGGTACAAGGTAGGATTCAAACGAGCCTCCAGTTCACCTTCCCCTGGCTGTGACTCCATGTGTGAGTACAGGATGTGCTGTAGTTGGGTGTATTCAACCTCACTCATGTCCACGAGGCTAAGATCAGAGTTAGTAAAGTTAAGTCCCGGCTCTGTAAAAGGACACTCGGAGGTACAAGTGGTTGGGGTGGGCTCCACGGACCTGGAATCATGAGATGGGGAAAGGGGCGGCTCTGGTGTGGCCTCAGAAGAAAGCATCATGAAGGTAGAAGTAAAAAAAAATAGTAATCCCCCTTACGCCTACAATAATTTAGGGTAGCAGAAAAAGAGCGGCAAGTCCTAAATTTTGGCAATGGCACCTTTACCCATCTAAGCCATGAGATATTCTCACAATTTGAACCAAAATTTCACTTGAGGGAAAAATAACTTTAAAAACTCACATGCTATCCACTTTCCTTGCAGTTTTAAACTTGTGTTCGGAAACACAAGCTTTAAAATCACTTTAAAAAAACACAATCTTAAGGGTAGGTGTCCCTCGTTCAAAGACTAGGGTGAACTCACACACAATCGTCGTGCAACACCGCCAGTGGTGACCAAAGGGAGATCTCAATCTCTACTCAATGGTTAAGTCAGTTTATAAAGGCAATTTCTTCAGAGGGAGGGAAGAGTGAGTGAGTGGCTGGGTGAGGGATGCAAACCCTCCACGAGCCCAATGGGGATAAGGCCGAGAGCACAGCACGAGTTCACACCTACATAACCGCGAGCCGACCACCCGGCCCGGCTCCACATCAACACATTTACAAACTTATCACAAGCGGAGAACACAGCCACACAGCCGGGCAAACAACCCTACAAGGGGGATCTTTAACACACGCCCTGCTTTTTGCCCCTTTTTTTCCACGCGCTCAAAACCTCCGCCTCCCCCCCCTCCCGCGAGCTGCCGATCGGCGGCACCGCGCGCGCCACCGCTCCCCCCGCCCCTCCTCAGGCCGTTTGAAAAGGCGCCCAACGGCTGCCCGGCGGCTCGCGCGCTCAGCACCGGGCCCCGCCCCCTGCCGCCAACCCAGCTCAGCCCCGCCCCATGCCGCCAATCCAGCCCCGCCCCCACCCCAGCTCAATCCCGCCCCATGCCGCCAACCCAGCCCCCTGACGCCAACCCAGCCCCGCCCCCTGCCACCAACCCAGCTCAGCCCCGCCCCCTGTCACCAACCCAGCTCAGCCCCGCCCCATCAAGCCGCACCCCCTACCCTTCGCCTCCCTGCCACCGCCCCATGCCAGCCCGACCAGAAACCCAGCTCAGCACCAGGCCCCGCCCCCTGCCGCCAATCCAGCCCCAACCCAGCTCAGCCCCGCCCCATGCCGCCAACCCATCCCCGCCCACGGACGCCAACCCAGCTCAGCCCCGCCCCCTGCCACCAACCCAGCTCAGCCCCGCCCCAAACTCAGCTCAACCCCGCCCCAACCCACCTCAGCCCCGCCCCCTGCCACCAACCCAGATCAGCCCCGCCCCTTTACGCCCCGCCTCCTGTCACTAACCCAGCTCAACCCCACCCCCTGCCCTTCGCCTCCCTGCCACCGCCCCTTGCCTTCCCGGCCAGAAACTCAGCTCAGCACCGGGCCCCGCCCCCTGCTGCCTGCCCAGCCCCCCCCCCCCCCCTCCCACCAACCCAGCTCAGCCCCGCCCTTTCTGGCCCCGCCCCATTCCCCTCCCACCCCGGCTCTGGCAGCAGCCCCGCCCCTTCAGGCCCCGCCCCATTCCCCCTCCCACCCCGGCTCTGGAGCAACCCCGACCCTTCAGGCCCCGCCCCATTCCCCCTCCCACCCCGGGCGCTGGCAGCAGCCCCGCCCCTTTGCCGTGTGGCCCCGCCCCGCCGCCTGGCGCTCGAGCGCCGGAGATGTTGTCCTGAGGCGTTCGGTGCTGACTAAAATTCAGAAGGCCCCGGCCCTGCTTCTCAGACAATAGCTGAGGTAAAAATATTCCCCATTCGGGTGAGGAGACTGGAAAAGAGGCACGGGGTCGAACCGACTGTGTCGGGGATTTAGACAAGTCTGTATAAATATCAATAATGTCGGCCACTCGGCTGCGCCCAATACTATCCCAACTGGCATTCCGCTCGCCCCAGTGAAACGGCCAGGAACAGGAGGAAGGAGGCCATTCAGCCCATCGTGGCCGCTCAGCCAACTAACCCCACAGCCAGAACCTTCCCACCTACTTGGCCAACCTTTGCAAATTTCAGAAAGATAGGGTTTGTCCCGGCATTAAACTGGATATCAGAAACAGTTGAGGTTGGCCGCGCTAAATTGCCCCTTAATTGGGAGGGAAAAAATGGAATTGAGTGCTTTAAATTTAAAAAATGAAACGGAGCTGTCACCTTGAACCACAATTTGTGCATCATTTTCTGATGTAACATGGGGGGGATTACAGAGAACTCAATGCCAGAAAATATTATTGTGTTTTCTGCAGGTACTATTGGTCTTCTGGTGTCTCACCCAAGGAGGTTTTCTTCCATGTTTGGAATGTGTCTAGTGAGTGTCAATAAGAGCTGAGCTTTGCCCTTGTGCCACAGCGATAACCACACTCTGGCTAGTGTTACAGACAGCAGCGGGATTTATTTAAACAGTTTCGATTTCTCCTCTCACTGCCACTCCATAAACACAAAACTGTTTTTTGGACTTTCGATCTCCCCTCCTTTAGAAGCAGGGCCGGCTCAAGGCACCGGCAACTCGGGCAGTCGCCCGGGGCGCCATGTGCTCGGGGGCGCCAGAGACTCGGGTCCCGCGCATGCGCAGTTGGGCCGGTGCCAACCAGCGCATGCGCGGTGGCCGCCCGCCCCCAGGGCGGCCCCCCGGCTCGGTCCGCCCCCCCCCCGCTCATTCCCCCCCCCCGCCCCCCTCGGGTCCGCCCCCCGCCCCGCCCTCGGGTCTGCCCCCCCTTCGGGTCCGCACCCCGCGTCCGCCCCCCCCGCGTGTCCGCCCCCCCCGCCTCCCCCTCGGGTCCGCCCCCCCCTCGGGCCCGCCCCCCCCAGCCCCCCCCTCGGGCCCGCCCCCCCCCTCGGGTCCGCCCCCCCGCCCCCCCCCCTCGGGTCCGCCCCCCGCCCCCCCCTCGCCCCCCACCCCCTGGCCCCGCCCCCCTCGCCCCCCCCCGGCCCCGCCCCCCCCTCGCCCCCCCCCCACCAAGGGCGCCGAAGTTCAGTTTGCCCGGGGCGCCAGCAACCCTAGAGCCGGCGCTGTTTAGAAGTGGTGGTGTATTTCCCCCAACCCTTAAATTTGGACTGTCCAATCCTCTATGAATAACTTACGCAGCAAATTCCAGGTGGCACAGTGGTTAGCACTGCTGCCTCTCAGTGCCAGGGACCTGGGTCCAACTCCGGCCTTGGGTGACTGTGTGGAGTTTGCACATTCTTCCCGTGTTGTGTGGGTTTCCTCCAGTCTCTTCCCACAATCCAAAGATATGGAGGCTCGGTGGATTGGCAATGCTAAATTGTCCCTTAGTGTCCAAAGGCGTTTGGTGAGGTTACTGGGTTACAGGGGTAGGGTAGGAGCATGGCACTAGGTAAGGTGCTTTTTCAAAGTGTGCACAGTAAGAAGTCTTACAACATGTTCCAGAAACATATATATAGACAAATTCAAAAATGCAAGACGATGCTTAGAATGTGAGCATTTGCAGGTAATTAAGTCTTTACAGATCCAAAGATAGGGGGAACCCCAGGTTAAAGAGATGTGAATTGTCTCAAGCCAGGACAGTTGGTAGGATTTCGCAAGCCCAGGCCAGATGGTGGGGGATGAATGTAATGCAACATGAATCCCAGGTCCCGGTTGAGGCTGCACTCGTGTGCGGAACTTGGCTATAAGTTTCTGCTCGGCGATTCTGCGTTGTCGCGCGTCCTGAAGGCCGCCTTGGAGAACGCTTACCCGGAGATTAGAGGCGGAATGCCCTTGACTGCTGAAGTGTTCCACGACTGGAAGGGAACATTCCTGCCTGGTGATCATCGACATGGATACCACCATTACACGTGAGAACACCACCCACTAGGTACGCGGGGACTCGGCCAATGTTGTCTACCTCATACGCTGTAGGAAAGGATGTCCTGAAGCGTGGTACATTGGCGAGACCATGCAGACGCTGCGACAACGAATGAACGGACATCGCGTGACAGCGTATGGAAGAAAGTCATAGTCTAGAGACTGAGAAAATAGTAGAAATCCAGGAATGGCAGTCCAGGCTCAATCCTGGAAGAACTACCACTGATGCCATTTCTGTTTTGTTGGAGAAAAATCGTGAAGGCCAATGTAGCATGAAGATTGTATTCATAGATCTAGGCTTATGACCGGATGCCTAGGGAAGACATCCGGAGATATGCTAGAATTTGCGATGTCTTTTGAGAAGTACGTACAACTATTACAGAACATGTACAAGGAGTGTCCGGCAAGAGTAAGAAGCAGTGTGGGGTCAGTGAGACTTTGAAGCCAAAGCTGGGTTGCGTAAGGATCGGCACTTGAGGTTCCTTCCTCTTCCTGATTGTCATGGATGTTCTAACTGAGCAAGTGCCATGGTCAATGATGTTTGCCAGTGACATTGAGCTACGTGGTGGGGATGATGGGAACATGAACGACAATCTGGAGAACTGGAGAAAAAGCACTAAAAGATGGTTGACTCGGGTTTGAGTAATTGGGAAAAGTGCAGTGGACCGTTATACTGAAACTGAAAGGCAGAATCCACAAAACAGTTGTGAGACCGTCCTTGTTATGTGGTGCAGAAACTAGGGCAATACAAAGAGGAGAGGAATAACTGGACACTAATGGAATGTGGATGCTGAGATGGGTATGTGGAGGTACTGAGAAAGGACAAGTTCAGGAACTGCTTATCAAGGAGTCGGTGAAGATTGTGAGAGCATTGAAGTACGTACCTGAGAAGAGATTGAATTGGCATGGTCATCTGTTGCAAAGAGAGAGGAAATGTAGTGAAGCGAGTGATAGAGATAGGTCTACCAGGAAGGAGGGAACAAGGGATGGAAAGATGTGGTGGTAAGAAACATAAACACAGCAAGATTTGAAGAGGAATGGGGGCCGACTGGAGGAGATAGAGAAAGGCGACCAAACAACATTGTGCTGACCTCAAATAAAATGGGAGAAGCCGAAAAGGAGTTCTACAATGTCTGAGGGTTAAGTTGTTAAACTGTAACGGGTGTCTAGCAGATCAATAATAAAGAATGTGTCTCTACTAGAGCTTAGATGGTACAAGTATATTAATGCTTTATAATGTGAAATCAACTTTGAAGGAATATATCGGTTTGAATGTTGATTCAAAGGGCTCATTAAAACAAAAAAGGGATAGAATGGGAGAGCCCAGATTACTGGGAGGAAGAGCCATCAGCTATAACAAAGGTTTTTGAGAGGAAACTAGTTAGTTGTGAACACAGTAAAATAAAATTTAGGCAACAGTATGAAATATGCAGTGAATCAATAATAATAATCTTTATTATTGTCACATGTAGGCTTACATTAACACTGCAATTAAGTTACTGTGAAAAGTCGCCTCACTCCGGTGCCTGTTTGGGTACATGGTGGGAGAATTCAGAATGTCCAATTCACGTAACAAGCATGTCTTTCAGGACTTGTGGGAGGAAACCGGAGCACCTGGAGGAAACCCACGCAGACACTGGGAGAATGTGCAGACTCCCACAGACAGTGAGCCAGCTGGGAATCGAACCGGAGTGCCTGGCGTTGTGAAGCAAATGTGCTAATGTGCCGCCCCATTGAACACATATTGGAAATAAAAAATCACAGGGCAACATGGTGGCGCAGTGGTTAGCATTGCTGTCTCACGGTGCTGAGGTCCCGGCTCTGGGTCACTGTCTGTGAGGAGTTTGCACATTTGTGGGTTTCACCTCCCACAATCCAAAGATGTGCAGGGTAGGTGGATTGGCCATTCTAAATTGCCCCTCAATTGGAAAAAATGAATTGGATACTCCAAATTTAAAAAAAAGAAAAATCAGAACGAGAAACAGAATTTGTGATATTTGCAATGTTTAGGAATCTCATGAAAATGAGGAACAAAGGGGGTGTTCCTGTTTCTACTTGCTGCTGCAGAAGTCTCAAAGCAGATAATTGAATTTCTGGGGTCTTTGTAAGCCAAAGATAGACCTGAAGATTAGTGAATAATTTTTTTAAAGAGGATAATTCTGGAAGGATGCACAGAGACCAGCAGAGCATGCTTGTTTCATTCTGTAGAACAAGCCCTCTGATGGGATGACTTGTCCTTGAGATCATTATCTTAGTTTTAAATAACTGACCTCTTCTCCTGAGACTAAGGGAGCGATTTAATGGCCGCGATCAGCTTGAGTGAGAATGCGACGTGGCCGATAGATTGCAAAAGAGACCAAAATCGAGAGTCGCACCTGCCGCCGATTGGTTTGCAATCTAAATGGCCCGCTACTGTTGGCGAAATCAGGATCCCACTGTGCGTGACGAGAAATCAATAATCACCATTTAAGGTCAATCTCATACAATTAATGGGAGCGACCCTCTATCTAACCGCCTCCCGTGATCTGACCGCCTCCCCAGCAAGTGGTCATGTGGGCGCCGATTAGTACACCTTTTTAAAAACATGATGCTGCTGCGGGGACCTGAGGTGAGTAGCCATCTTCGCTCCCAGGGAATGAGCCCGGGTGCACTGGGGTTGGTGCCTCAGTTTTTTGGTGGGGGGGAGAACCACCACAAAGCGGGCGACCCTCTGGGAGGTGTACCACCAGATGGGTTGAGGCACGGAACCGCACTTTCAGGAGTCCGATGCACCTTTCAATGACAGTCCGGGTGGCCTCATGAGCATCGTTGTGTACTGTGCCCTCCACAGACCTTCGAGGAGGAGGACGAGGAGGCACTGGACCAGGAGAGGCAGGAGGATGAGCCCAGTGGGGACCTGCCGGATCAGCCGGAGGATGGGGGACAGGCAGCAGCAGAGAGGCTCTTGTTCTCAGCCACTTCACATAGGACCTGGCCTCCTCTGTCATCCCATTCCCCCCACACCCCCTGCATCCACCCAGGACCATCCCAGGGTCTGTGTAACATCACTCCAGGGATTTTGTTGGCACTGCCAGCGGGTCATTGCCGAGGGTAGGGAGGGGTGATGATATCACTGCTAGAGGCGACCACAGTGGAGAGCCTGGAACACGACGTCAGCAGCATGAGTGGTGGTGTCCAAGGTGTGGCTCATCAGTGACGGCCATGACGACTGGTGGAGGTTGTTGATCACTGGGTGCCAGTTCTGGTGACGCTCCCTGAGTCAGTTGCTGCAACAGTTGCTGCAACTTCATCCCAGGCTTCATTAGCCACCCTGTGGCTGACCCTCCGAGCCCCTCGGGAACAGGGCATCTCATCTGATCTCGACCACGTCTTAACAATCTGGCCAAGTCAGTATCCCTGATACATGGGGCTGGACACTTCAGTGGCATGGGGGTGGGTTGTGTGGGGTTTTCTCTGCAGGATCGGCTTATGTGCTGCCCTCTCGTTAGCGGGGAGCTGGTTGGTGCGGTCCTGGCGAATCAGCTAGCAGGACCATCATTTGCAGCGTGACGCCCATGGGCTTCATTAAGTGGTCCAATTAACAATTGATACCGGTGACGGCCTCACGGGCCAAGCATCGGGAAGCTCGTGGCAGTTCCCACTCGCTACCACACTTAGAAACCTCTCTGTTCAATCACGCCCTAGGATCACTAGTTCCAGACTGTCCGACCAGAGCAAATTGCATCTACCCATTCACACCCTCCCAAGAATTTGACATTTCAATTAGATTATCTCTCACTCTTCTTTGCTCTAGGGAATTGTAATAACCCTCATGGGGATACCGTAATCAATCTCCCTTTGCACTTGTGGAATTTGGAGGCCGTTAAATCTTGCGAGAGGCGTCTTGCGAAACTTGTAACGCTTGGAAACCCTAATACCAATGAGATCTCATGAGACGTCGCGATCTGGATTTCAGCCTCGCTGGGCGAGATCCAGATGTACATATTTAAATGAGCCATTAGGTCCACACAAACATGGACCAGGTGTAACGGCACCTGAGTAGTGTCTCCCAGGCCGTTGGAGACCCATGGGTGATCGGGTCAGGGCAGGGTGGCATCCTGGCTCTCCCTCTGGCACCTCGGCACCTTGGCATTGCCAGAATGGCACTGCCAATGTGCCCAGGTGATACTGTCAGGCTGGCATTTCCATGGTGCCCAGGTGGCACTGGCAGGCTGGCACTGCCAAGGTGCCTGAGTGGCATTGCCAGGCTGGCAGGGGCACTTGCAGATGCACTGCCAAGGACGGGATTGAGGGAAGCCATGTCCATGAAAGAGGGGGTGTGAAGGGAGGGGGGGTTGAAAGGCAGGTGTGAAAGGGCATCCTAAAGGTTGGATAGGAGGTGAAAGATGGGGGTCCGAAAGACTGGGTGGGGAGGCCTGAAAAGGGGGGACCCTCAGTGACTCCCATAGTGGGGTGTCCTCTCTTGGTGAGACCTGCTCCAATTTCCGAGGAACCGGTCTCACCAGCGAGTTCAGCTGTCCACTGCTGAAAAAGTGTGGCTAGACCGGGGAGAAACCCCCTAAACCCCAAAGAAATTACTAAGTGTGGGTAAATACCGGTGTAGATCTCACCGCAAAAGCCAGCATGAAACACTCTGCAAAATCCGCCCTAAATGACACTTTAAAATGTTTCCGTTAAATTGTGCCCTTTATAAAAGCCAGCCCAGACAGATACTGGCATCCTGGTGGTCTTGATGGGGCCTATTGTGTGCGTGTATGCTGCCGGTACAGCCATTTTCTATGGCTACAATAATCTCACGTTTGTTAATTTACAAGGGACATCTGGGTCTTCATACTGGCAACGAGGTAAGAACAACAATTACAATCCTGCACATCACAGCCACATCAGAATATTGCCATGCAGCAATGAGTTTGGTGAAGTTTTGAAAATACCGCTCAGTGGCAAATTGGAGGCCTTTGATGCAGGCCTGGAGGATTGGGCCCAATACGCCAAGCAAATGCAGTAGGCAAATGGCATCAGTGGAGAGCACCGATGGAAGGTAATCTTCCTGGCCGTCTGAGGGACCCCAAACTTTGGCATAATCCCAAGCCTCAAGTAACTGGCAGCTCCAGACTCGAACTCCTTTGATGAACTAGTGGAATTAATGGCAAATCAGTACGACCCAAATTGTCCGTGATTATGCAATGGTGTCAGTTTAACAAGGCTGTGCAGACTCCAGGTGAGCCACAAGAGGATGCGTTTGCAAGGATAAAGAGGAGCTACAGTTTCCCATCGTTGACACATTGTGACGTCTCTCCATTCGGCATTGGAGCAGTGTTCTCCCATTCCTGAGGAAGGAGCAGTGCTTCGAAAGCTAGTGTTTGAAACAAACATGTTGGACTTTAACCTGGTGTTGTAAGACTTCTTACTGTGCTCACTCTGTGAAGGATTACCTTCCATCGGTGCTCTCCACTGATGCCATTTGCCTACTGCATTTGCTTGGCGTATTGGGCCCAATCCTCCAGGCCTGCATCAAAGGCCTCCAATTTGCCACTGAGCGGTATTTTCAAAACTTCACCAAACTCATTGCTGCATGGCAATATTCTGATGTGGCTGTGATGTGCAGGATTGTAATTGTTGTTCTTACCTCGTTGCCAGTATGAAGACCCAGGGTGTTGTAAGACTTCTTACTGTGCTCATACTGTGCCGGCATCTCCACATCATGGCTCCCATTGATGGGGTGACGGCACAAAGTGCCCAGTAGCGCAAGCTTTTCGGACCCTGGCTGATGTGGAACGTCGTTACGCACAGATAGATAAAGAAGGGTTGGTTGGGATAAATGCGGTGAAAAGATTTAATAAGTACATCTACGGCGACACGGTAGCATTGTGGATAGCACAATTGCTTCACAGCTCCAGGGTCCCAGGTTCGATTCCGGCTTGGGTCACTGTGTGGAGTCTGCACATCCTCCCAGTGTGTGCGTGGGATTCCTCCGGGTTCTCCGGTTTCCTCCCACAGTCCAAAGATGTGCAGGTTAGGTGGATTGGCCATGATAAATTGCCCTCAGTGTCGAAAATTGCCCTTAGTGTTGAATGGGGTTACTGGGTTATGAGGATAGGGTAGAGGTGTTGACCTTGGGTAGGGTGCTCTTTCCAAGAGCTGGTGCAGACTCGATGGGCCAAATGGCCTCCGTCTGCACAGTAAATTCAATGATAATCTGTGACACTCCTTTTACTGACCATAAGCCCCTACTGGACCTCTTCAAGGAGGACAAGGGAATTCCCACCATAACCTCAGCCCGGATCCACTGCTGTGCCTTGTTACTAGTGGCTTATGAGTACACATTTGAGCATCGCCCGGGTATACAAATAGATAGCAAATGCTGATGCCCTCAGTCGACTCCCACTGCCTTTGAGCCCCCTCCTCACCAGTAACACATAAGGTCATGGCAATGCTGACCGTCATAGAATTCTGCCCGTGATGACCATGCAGATTTGTACATGGACCCAGATGGATTCCATGTTGGCAAAGCTATGTAACATCATCCTCCACGGTGGGTAACAGGAAAGCCCCCCAGCAGCGCTACAGCCCTACACCATAAAGCAACAGGAGCTTCTTGTGGAAGATGGTATTCTTCTATGAGGGGGTTGCATGATAAATTCGCGGCTGGGCCAAGAGATGATCCCACAGGACCAGAATAGTGGATACTTGGGGACCTCGAATATGAAGATGCTAGTGAGGAGCTATTGCAGTGGTCTGGAATTGACGGCGACATTGAGAGAGTCATAAACCGATGCCCGGCATGCCAGGAACACTAGAAGCTCCCTCCATCGGCCTATTTCCATTCCTGGAAATGACCAGGATGCCCCTAGGTGGGATTGCACGTCGACTTCGCTGGGCCGTTCATGAGGTCCACATTTCTGGGCCTCGTAGAAGCTCCCAAGTAACTGGACGTGCACCATATCTCCACCACCAGTTTGAGAACTACCATGAAGAAATCATGGCATCATTTAGCATTCACGGGATAGCGGAGGTATTGGTCACTGACAACAGGACCCCGTTCACTAGTGAGGAGTTCCAATCATTTATTCGTACCAACAGGGTAAGGCGCATCCGGACTGCTCCATACTACCTGCCTCAAATGGTTTGGCAGAGCCGGTGGTTCAACATTCAAACAAGGCATGTGGAAACAGAACACGGCTCCTTTGAAACCAGCCTGGCAAGATTCCTGTTCCATTATCAGACCATGCCTCACATGACAACGGGAGTAGCACCAGCGGAGCTATTAATGGGCCTACGCTTCTGAACCCACCTGAGCCTGCCATTTCCAAGTCTAGGAACGTAGAGACGAGGGTGGCACGGTATCACAGTGGTTAGCTCTGCAGCCTCACAGTGCCAAGGACCCAGGTACGATCCTGGCCCCAAGTCACTGTGAAGTTTGCACATTCTCCCCGTGTCTGCATGGGTCGTGCCCCCAAATGTACCACAACCAGCGGCTTTAAACCAGGAGTCACTGTGTATGTCTGGAGGTTTAGCGAGGGCGCCCATTGGGTCCCTGGGGTCGTGTTAGAGATAACGGGGCCCATTTCGTACAAGGTTAGAACCCAAGAAAAGAACATGTGGAAACATGTGCGCCACCTCAAGGGCAGGGAACCTGCCTCAGAGGAAACCACGCCAGGCACATCAGTGGCTCCACTGCTGGTACCGCCATACAGCCAAGAGGCACAACCCACCATGGGCCAGCATCCAGACCGACATGTCGGCAACAACTCGGCCTTGGACGTGGATACAGAAGCAGCAGCACTTATGGATGACGCCGCAACTGGAGCTGAGCTTCTGGAAGTGACCCTCCAGCCCCACCGCTGACAAAGGTGCAAGCACATGTGAAGTGGCAAAGAAGGCCCACCTTGTCTGTGTGGAGTTCGCACATTCCCCTCCTGTTCGCGTGGGTCTCACCCCCACAACCCAAAGATGTGCAGGCTAGGTGGATTGGCCAGGCTAAAATGCCCCTTAATTGGAAAGAAAAGAATTGGGTACTCAACATTTTTTTTTTAAAGGCCCCCTCAGCTGACCACTGGAGGGGAACTTTAGGACTTGGTGGGGGTGGCGGGTGCAATAACCCTCACGAGGCCCACAGGAGTACCCTAACTGATCTCCCCGTGTTACGTATGGAATAAGAGCGTTCCCGCTAGTGGGCCCGTCCAACTGGGGTTCGTTACTAGACTATGTAAAAGTTATATAAAAGACTATGTAAAAAGGGACCGGCATCCTGGGAATCCCGACGGGGATTTATTGTGTGTGTACACCGCCATAGCGGCTGTTTTCTATGGCTACAATAAATATGTTTATTCATTTACAAGGCCTTCCTGCGTCTTCATAGGAATGTAATACACATTCTTCTCAAAATTTCAACATAGAGCAACCCTGTAATCCCAGGAACCAATCTAGTAAACCGTTGTTGCATCTCTTTGAGGCAATTATATTCCTTAGGTCAGGAGACACAAAACATAAGTAGTACTCGAGATGTTTCCCCACCAAAGCTCTATACAATTCCAGCAAGACTTTATGTTCCAACACTTTGCCAAATACCATTTGCCAGCATAATTGCTGTTGTACCTGAGAACCTCCAGGTCTGTGTGTGAGGCACAAGAGGACCAGAAAAATCAACTCCAGTATTTCTGTTCTGTATGGATGACTTAGTCCCAATATTATTTTAAATATTTGTCTTTGATTGTTTCTATTTGGTCCAAAATGTAACCAGAGACCAGGGAAGGTTCTTTATCAGAAGTTAATGTTTGTATTCATTTCAAGTTTGTTTTACTGTTCATTATAAATTAAATGATTTAAACTATTCCCAATAATGGTTAATGTACACTTCTGAGTTAAAATCTTACTGTGGTGCTGTCACATTCGCTTGTCTTTTCTCTTCATAGATGCAGACTAATCTGTTCATTTCCAGCAATTTTTGTTTTTTGTTTCAGATTTCCAGAATTTGCAGTTTTCTATCGATTTGTCAAATAGATCTTTCATGTCACTTTTCACAGAAAATGTTTCAGATGTTTTCTTATCAGGAGCAAAAAGAAGTTCCACAAGCTGTATGATTGGCAAGGGGCTGTGAACAAAAGTGAAGCTCTCCAATGCTTTCTGCAGATGATTTACAAAGAGGTAAATGTCCTAAAGTGCAAAGATATAAATATTTTCTTTTCTATATTACTCACTTGAGAGTTATCATAAAGAAAAAAAATCACATATACAGATGTCAGAAACTGAGACCATATTTTCACATATTCCTTATTACTTTTTCTTATCAGAAATCTATCAGTCTCCAGGCAGCAGGGGTAGTCAGCACTGCTGCCTCACAACGCCGAGGATCCGGGTTCAATCCTGGCCCCAGGTCACTGTCCATGTGCAGTTTGCACATTCTCCCCGTGTCTGCATGGATCTTGCCTCACAATCCAAAAGATGTACAGGGTAGGTGGCGTGGCCACACTAGAACAAACAAAGAACAATACAGCACGGGAATAGGCCCTTCGGCCCTTGAAGCCTGTGCCGATCACGTGTCCTCTCTAGACCAACTGCCTGTGTCCTTCTATACCCTGTCATGTGGCTATCCAGAGAAGTCTTAAAGGTCGCTAACGTATCTGCCTCAACCACCTCACTTGGCAGTGCATTCCAGGCCACTACCACCATCTGTGTAAACTTGCCCCCCACATCTCCACTGAACCTTTCCCCCCTCACCTTTAACTTGTGCCTCCTTGTATATGTCATTTATGCCTCGGAAAAAGCCTCCCAACTGCTCACCCTATCTATACCCCTAATAATTTATAAACTTCTATTAGGTCACCCCTCAGCCCCCGTCTCTCTAGGGAGAACAATCCCAGTTTATTCAATCTCTCCTCATATCTAATACTCTCCATATCAGGCAACATCCTGGTAAACCTTTTCTGTACTCTCTCCAAAGCCTCCACGTCCTTCTGGTAGCGCTGTCAGAGGAATCTGGTAGATTTCTGTCAGAGGCCCAGCGATCTAATCTCTTGTTTCCCTCAGTAATCTGGCATAGATGCCATCTGGCCCTGGGGATTTGTCTACCGTAATGCTTTTTAACACACCTAACACTTCCTCCCTCATAATAACGACCTATTCTAAAGTGTTTACAACATCCCTCTGAGATACCACCAATCAACGCATCCCTCTCCTTTGTGAATACCGATGCAAAATACTCATTAAGGAACTCACCTACTTCCTCTGGTTCCACACATAATTTTCCTCCTTTGTCCTTGAGTGGACCAACTTTTTCTCGAGCTAACCTCTTATTTCTAATATACATATAAAATGCCTTGGGATTCTCCTTAATCCTGTCAGCCAAAGACATTTGGTGACCCTTTTTGCCCTCCTAGATCACTGCTTGAGCTCTTTTCTACTTTCCTTGTATTCTTCAAGTGCTTTATTTGTTTTTAGTTGCCTGTACAATCAGAATTGAGGGAGTTAGGAGATAAGTTAAAAAGTAGGACCTCAAAGGTAGTAATCTCAGGATTGCTACCAGTGCCACGAGACAGTCAGAGTAGAAATTCAAGAATAGTCAGAATGAATACGTGGCTTGAGAGATGATGCAGGAGGGAGGGGTTCCGATTTTTGGGACATTGGAACCGGTTCTGGGGATGGTGGGACCATTACAAATCGGATGGTCTACACCTGGGTAGGATTGGAACAAATATCCTAGGGGGTGCTTTTGCTAACACTGTTGGGGAGGTTTTAAACTAATGTGACAGGGGGATGGGAACCAGATTAGGAAGTTAGAGGTCAGTAAAGAGGCAGCAACTAAAGCCAGTAGGGTACTACATTGAATGGAACTCATGTAGTGTTGGAGGCGTAGATGAAGCAGAATTTGTAAGGAGCATCCAGGAGAGTTTTTTAAAGCAGTATGTAAATAGTCCAACTCGGGAAGGGGCCATACTGGACCTGGTATTTTAAAAAAAAAATTAGAGTACCCAATTATTTTTTCCAATTAAGGGCAATTTAGCGTGGCCAATCCATCAATCCTACATATCTTTGGGTTGTGGGGGTGAAACCCACGCAGACACGGGGAGAACGTGCAAACTCCACACGGACAGTGACCCACATCCGGGATTCGAACCCAGGTCCTCAGCGCTGTAGGCAGCAATGCTAACCACTGTGCCACCGTGCTGCCCTTACTGGACCTGGTATTGGGGAATGATCCCGGCCAGGTGGTTGAAGTTTCAGTCGGTGATTACTTTGGGAATAGCGATCACAATTCAGTAAGTTTTAGAATACTCGTGGACAAAGACGAGAGTGGTCCTAAAGGAAGAGTGCTAAATTGGGGAAAGGCCAAGTATAACAAAATTCGGCAGGAGCTAGGGAATGTGGATTGGGAGCAGCTGTTTAAGGGTAAATCCACATTTGAAATGTGGGAGTCTTTTAAGGAAAGGTTGATTAGAGTGCAGGACATGTCCCTGTGAAAATGAGAGATAGAAATGGCAAGCTTAGGGAACCATGGATGACGGGTGGAATTGTGAGACGAGCTAAGGTGAAAAAGGAAACATACATAAGATCTAGGCGACTTAAAACTGATGAAGCTTTGGAGGAATATCGGGAAAGTAGGACAAATTTCAAACGCGCAATAAAGAGGGCTAAAAGGAGTCTTGAAATATCTTTGGCTAACAGGGTTAAGGAAAATCCCAAAGCCTTTTATTCGTATATAAGGAGCAAGAGGGTAATTAGAGAAAGGATTGGGCCACTCAAAGACAAAAGAGGGAATTTATGCGTGGAGTCAGAGGAAATGTTTTTTTTTAAATAATTTTTATTGAAAATTTTTTACAAAATATATAACAACAAACAGTAACAAGCAACAATAAAACAACACAATAATAAGCATAACACCCCCAAGACCGTAGCAATGCATATATCGAACCCCCCACCCCCCCCAAACCCAGTAAACAAGAGAACTGGAAAATAAATTAAAATAAAATAAACATAGTCAACGCTCCCCTCCCCTAGTTCCCTATCGCTGAGCCAGAAAGTCGAGGAAAGTCTGCCACCGCCTAAAGAACCTTTGTACCGATCCTCTCAGGGCGAATTTGACCTTCTCCAGCTTAATAAAACCCGCCATGTCATTGATCCAGGTCTCCACACTTGGGGGTCTCGCATCCTTCCACTGTAGCAAGATCCTCCGCCGGGCTACTAGGGACGCAAAGGCCAAAACACCGGCCTCTCTCGCCTCCTGCACTCCCGGCTCCACCGCAACCCCGAAAATCGCGAGTCCCCAGCCTGGCTTGACCCTGGATCCCACCACCCTCGACACCATCCTCGCCACCCCCTTTCAGAACTCCTCCAGTGCCGGGCATGCCCAGAACATATGGGCATGGTTCGCTGGACTCCCCGAACACCTGACACACCTGTCTTCGCCCCCAAAGAACCTACTCATCCTAGTCCCGGCCATATGGGCCCGGTGCAGCACCTTGAATTGGATGAGGCTAAGCCGCGCATATGAGGAGGAAGAGTTAACCCTCTCCAAGGCATCCGCCCATGTCCCATCTTCGATCTGCTCCCCCAGTTCCCCCTCCCACATAGCCTTTAGCTCCTCTACTGATGCCTCCTCCACCTCCTGCATTACCTTGTAGATATCAGATATCTTCCCCTCTCCGACCCAGACCCCCGAAAGCACCCTGTCGCTCACCCCCCTTGCGGGAAGCGAAGGGAATCCCTCCACCTGCCGCCTAGCAAACGCCTTTACCTGCAGATACCTGAACATGTTCCCCGAGGGGAGCTCAAATTTCTCCTCCAACTCTCCCAGGCTCGCAAACCTCCCATCAATGAACAGGTCCCTCAACTTTCTGATGCCCGCTCTGTGCCAACCCTGGAACCCCCCATCAATGTTCCCCGGGACGAACCGATGGTTCCCCCTTAGTGGGGCCTCCATCGAGCCCCCCAATTCCGCTTCCACTGCCCCCAGATCTTGAGGGTAGCCGCCACCACCGGACTCGTGGTACACCTCGTAGGAAGGAGCTGCAACGGCGCCTTTACCAGGGCCCCCAGGCTTGTGCCTCCACAGGACGCCATCTCCAACCTTTTCCATGCTGCCCCCTCCCCCTCCATCACCCACTTGCGCACCATCGACACATTGGCCGCCCAATAATACCCCGAGAGATTGGGTAACGCCAGCCCCCCACCATCTCTGCCCCACTCCAAGAAGACCCTCTTCACCCTCGGGGTCCCATGCGCCCAAACAAAGCTCATGATGCTGCTAGACACCCTCCTAAAAAGGCCCTAGGGATAAAGATGGGCAAACACTGAAAAAGGAACAAGAACCTCGGGAGCCCCGTCATTTTGACTGACTGCACTCTACCTGCCAGCGATAGCGGCACCATGTCCCACCTTTTAAATTCCTCCTCCATCTGCTCCACAAGCCTGGTAAAATTAAGCTTGTGGAGAGTCCCCCAACTCCTGGCCACCTGCACCCCCAAGTACCTAAAACTCTTCACTGCCCTCTTAAACGGGAGCCTACCAATTCCCTCCTCCTGATCACCCGGGTGCACTACAAATACCTCGCTCTTGCCCAGATGCAGCTTATAGCCCGAAAAGCCCCCAAACTCAGCCAACAGCTCCATCGCCCCCGGCATTCCCCCCACTGGGTCTGCCACATACAGTAGCAGGTCGTCCGCATACAGCGAAACCCGATGTTCCTCCCCACCCCGCACCAGACCCCTCCACCTCCCCGACTCCCTCAACGCCATAGCCAGAGGTTCAATTGCCAGTGCAAAAAGCAAGGGGGACAGGGGGCACCCCTGCCTGGTCCCACGGTAGAGCCTGAAGTACTCTGACCTCCTTCCATTAGTAACTACACTCGCCATCAGGGCCTCATAAAGCAACCTCACCCATTTGATGAACCTCTCCCCAAATCCAAACCTCACCAGCACCTCCCACAGGTACCCCCACTCAACTCTATCAAAGGCCTTCTCTGCATCTAGCGCCACCACTATCTCCGCCTCCCCCTCTGGCATCATCATAACATTTAACAACCTCCGCACATTCGTGTTAAGCTGTCTTCCCTTGACAAATCCTGTCTGATCCTCGTGTATCACCCCCCTGGCACACAGTCCTCTATCCTGGTGGCCAGCAACTTAGCATCCACATTGAGGAGCGATATTGGCCTGTATGATCCGCACTGCAGGGGGTCCTTATCCCGCTTCAGGATCAAAGAAATCAGCGCTCGTGACATCGTCGGGGGCAAAGCCCCCCCCTCCCATGCCTCATTGAAGGTCCGCACCAACAGGGGGCCCACTAGGTCCGCGTACTTTTTATAAAATTCCACCGGGAACCCATCCGGCCCCGGCGCCTTCCCTGACTGCATTTGACCAATCCCCCGACTAGCTCCTCCAACTCAATCGGCGCCCCCAGCCCCTCCACCAGCTCCTCCTGCACCTTTGGGAAACGTAGCCTGTTCAGAAAGCTCTCCATCACCCCCCCCCCCCCCTCATCGGTGGCTCCGACCGGTACAGTTCCTCGTAAAAGTCCCTAAAGACCCCGTTCACCTCTGCCCCCTTCCGCACCACATTCCCACCCTTATCCATCACTCCACCAATTTCCCTAGCCGTATCCCGCCTGCGGAGCTGATGCGCTAGCATCCTGCTCGCCTTCTCCCCATACTCATAAACCGCACCTTGCGCCTTCCTCCACTGTGTCTCCGCCTTTCTGGTGGTCAGCAAGTCGAACTTGGCCTGCAAGCTACGCCGTTCCCACAACAATCCCTCCTCCGGGGCTTCCACGTACCTCCTATCCACATCTAGGAGCTCCCCCACCAGTCTCTCCCTCTCCCTATGGGCCCGGATGGAAATCAGCTCCCCCCGGATCACTGCCTTCAGAGTCTCCCAAACCATCCCCACCCGGACCTCCCCCGTATCGTTGGCCTCAAGGTACCGCTCAATACTTCCCTGGACCCTCCTACACACCTCCTCATCAGCCAGCAATCCCACGTCCAGACGCCACAGCGGGCACTGGTCCCGCATCTCCCCCATCTCCAGATCGACCCAGTGCGGAGCATGGTCTGAAATTGGTATGGCCGAATACTCGGCGTCCTCCACCCTCGGGATCAATCCCCTGCTCAGGACGAAAAAATCTATTCGGGAGTAAACCCTATGTGGGTGAGATTCTTAATGAGTACTTTGCATCGGTATTCACCAAGGAGAGGGACATGACAGATGTTGAGGCTAGGGATGGATGTTTAAATACTCTAGGTCAAGTCGGCATAAGGAAGGGGGAAGTTTTGAGTATTCTAAAAGGCATTAAGGTGGACAAGTCCCCAGGACTGGATGGGATCTATCCCAGGTTACCGAGGGAAGCAAGGGACGAAATAGCTGGGGCCTTAACATATATCTTTGCAGCATCCTTGAGCACGGGTGAGGTCCCAGAGGACTGGAGAATTGCTAATGTTGTCCCTTTGTTTAAGAAGGGTAGCAGGAATAATCCAGGGAATTATAGACCTGTGAGCTTGATGCCAGTGGTAGGCAAACTGTTGGAGAAGATACTGAGGGTAGGATCTATTCACATTTGGAAGAAAATAGACTTATCAGTGATAGGCAGCATGGTTTTGAGCAGGGAAGGTCATGTCTTATAAACCTAATAGAATTCTTTGAGGAAGTGACAAACTTCATTGATGAGGGAAGGGCTATAGATGTCATATACACGGACTTCAGTAAGGCGTTTGATAAAGTTTCCCATGGCAGGTTGATGGAAAAAGTGAAGTTGTATGGGGTTCAGGGTGTACTAGCTAGATGGATAACGAACTGGCTGGGCAACAGGAGACAGAGAGTAGTGGTGGAAGGGAGAATGGTGACTAGTGGTGTTTCACAGGGATCCGTGCTCGGACCACTGTTGTTTGTGATATACATAAATGATCTGGAGGAAGGTATAGGTGGTCTGATTAGCAAGTTTGCAGATGATACTAAGATTGGTGGGGTTGCAGATAGCGAGGAGGACAGTCAGAGAATACAGCAAAATATAGATAGATTGGAGAGTTGGGCAGAGAAATGGCAGATGGAGTTCAATCCAGGCAAATGCGAGGTGATGCATTTTGGAAGATCTAATTCAAGAGCGGACTATATGGTCAATGGAAGGGTCCTGGGGAAAATTGATGTACAGAGAGATCTGGGAGTTCAGGTCCATTGTACCCTGAAGGTGGCAACGCAGGTCGATAGAGTGGTCAAGAAGGCATACAGCATGCTTGCCTTCATCGGACGGGGTATTGACTACAAGAGTCGGCAGCTCATGTTACAGTTGTATAGGACTTTTGTTTGGCCACATTTGGAATACTGCGTGCAGTTTTGGTCGCCACATTACCAGAAGGATGTGGATGCTTTAGAGAGGGTGCAGAGGAGGTTCGCCAGCATGTTGCCTGGTATGGAGGGTGCTAGCTATTTAGAAAAGTTGAGTAGATTAGGATTGTTTTCGTTGGAAAGACAGAGGTTGAGGGGGGACCTGATTGAGGTCTACAAAATTATGAGAGGTATGGACAGGGTGGATAGCAACAAGCTTTTTCCAAGAGTGGGGATGTCAATTACAAGGGGTCACGATTTCAAGGTGAGACGGGGAAAGTTTAAGGGAGATGTGCGTGGAAAGTTTTTTATGCAGAGGGTGGTAGGTGCCTGGAACGCTTTGCCAGCGGAGGTGGTAGAGGCGGGCACGATAGCATCATTTAAGATGCGTCTGGACAGATATATGAACGGGCGGGGAACAGAGGGAAGTAGATTCTTGGAAAATAGGCAACAGGTTTAGACAAAGGATCTGGATTGGCGCAGGCTGGGAGGGCCAAAGGGCCTGTTCCTGTGCTGTAATTTTCTTTGTTCTTCTTTGTGTACCTCATGTGTGCATCTTTTTTGGCTAAATTGCTACTTGGCTAAATGGCTAAATTGCCACTTAATTGGAATTAAATAATTGGGTACTCTCAATTTGAAAAATAAGAAATCTATCAATCTCAGATTTAAAATCAACAATTGACCCAGCACCTGTTGTTGAAGAGAGTTTAAAATTTCTGCCACCCTTTCTGCTTATAAAAAAAAAAGGTTTCCTTATTTCACTCCTGAAAGGCCTGGCTCTAATTTCCGGTTGTGTCCTTTTTCTTAGATTCCTCAACCAACAAGAATTGTTTCTATTTACCATATCCTTAATACCTTGGATTAAATCATCCCATAATCTACATTTCAGGAATACAACTAAAGTCTCAGGCAAGCAACCACTCACTCAGAAGCAATGTCTGGAGAAATATTTGATTACTATCCACTCCTACTCCACCAAACGGTCTCCCGTGCCCAGACCACACCCTGGCTGGGGTATTTATATCCCAGCAGTTCTTGGAAAAGGGGGGTTAGCCCTGCCCCTTCATCTGAGTAAATCGTATTCAGGTGAGGCCACAGGGTGTCTGATGTTGCAGATCCCTGGGCCTCCTGAAGGGTTAACACAACAACCTTATTTTGTGTAATCGCTGTTTTGTTAATCGCTGTTTAACCCTTTGAGTCCAGGTATCATTGCAATAAATCTATGCTGGACACTATCCAAGGAGTGTATATCCTTTCTAAGGTGCGATGCCGAGAAATTAATACAGTATTCCAAGTGTGGTCTAACCAAAACTTTGTTCAGCTGTGGCATGATTTTGAACCTTTATATACTACTCTAGATATAAAGGCCAGAATTCCATTACTGTTTTGATTATTGAGCCCACCTGTCAATGATATCTTATATGATCTATATAGATGGACACCTAATTTTCTTTTGGCTGACACTGTTTCCACCTTTTTACCATTTAGGAAATACTCTGATCTATCCTTTTTATAGGTTTAAAGTGGATGACCACACGCTTACCTATTTTTAAAAATAAATTTAGAGTATCCAATTCTTTTTTTTTCAAAAGGAGCAATTTAGTGTGGCCAATTCACCTACCCTGCACATCTTTTTGGATTGTGGTGGTGAGACCCACACAGACATGGGGAGAATGTGCAAACGCCATACGGACAGTGAACACACACTTGCCTATACTGAAATCTATTTGCCACAGCTTTGGCCATCCATTTCATTTATCAATATCACTTTGTAATTTTATGCTTCCACATGTACTATTTTCAGTGCTGTCCATCTTTGTATCTTTGGCAAATTTGGATGTGTGGCTTTCTATCATTTAAAAAAATAAATTTAGAGTACCCAATTATATTTTTTCCAATTAAGGGGCAATTTAGCGTGGCCAATCCACCTACCCTGCATATCTTTGTGTTGTGGGGGTGAAACCCACGCAGACATGGGGAGAATGTGCAAACTCCACACGGACAGTGACTCAGGGCCAGGATTTGAACCCGGGTCCTCAGCGCCATAGGCAGCAATGCTAACCACTGTGCCACGTGCCCACCCGGTTGTCTATCATGTCACCTAATCATTAATAAGTACAGTGAACAGGTGGCACAGTGGTTATCACTGCTGCCGCATGGTGTTGAGGACCCAGGTTTGATCCTGGATCACTGTCCGTGTGGAGTTTACACATTATCCCCGTGCCTGTGTGCGTCTCACACCCACAACCCAAAATGACGTGCAGGGTAGGTGGATTGGCTACGCTAAATTGCCCCTTAATTGGAAAACTTAAAAAATAAATAAACAGTTCAGGCTCCAACACAAACGCCAATGCCTTCTTTTTAATAATCTTTATTGCCACAAGTAGGCTTACATAACACCGCAATGAAGTTACTGTGAAAAGCCCCTAGTCACCACAGTCCGGCACCTTTTCGGGTACACTGAGGGAGAATTCAGAACGTCCAAATTATCTAACATAAAGTTGGGTCTCTTGCTGCTCAACTAATTTCCTAACCAGGTCACCAGTTTGCCCTCAATTCTGTGAGCTACATCTTGCTAACAGTCTCATGAGGGATTTTAATCAAATGCCTTGATAAAGCTTTACTGAGACATTCAGTGAGGTTACCTTGCAGTTCTATTGTTACCAGATTGTGTCTTTATAAGGGTTCAACAGGTACCTTCACTGGCCCTTGGTCCCAACGGAATATTGAAAATATTTACCAGGGCATCTGCCACAACTTCAGCTATTTACTTCAGAACTGAGGATAAATTAGATCTTTAGCTTTTCCCACCCAAGTCTCTTTAACACAGCATGAAGCATTCCCATCTGTTTACAACACATTTGAGTTTTACTTTTGCCTGTTGTACAAAAGGTAGGTAAAAGTACTTTTATCTCTTCAATTGTTCTACCATCCTTTGTTGTCCTCTATAATTCTGCCTGAGACACTCTGCACAGGCCGGACTTGTTCTGTAACCGATTCTTGCCATGAGCAGGAAAAAATGCTTTTACATTATTGTGGCTGTTTTAAACCATCCTGTCTCAATTACGGGGAGAAGGGTGGAGAATGGAACTAGGTGCGTTGTTCATTCTGAGAGTTGGTGCAGACACAATGGACAAATTACTACCTCCTATGCCGTACCGATTCTGTGGATTCATTTGAACTTGCTTTGTGCCATTGTTTCAGTATCCAAAAGATGATTTGTTTTATTAACCTTGAGCAAAGTTATCCAAGCCATCAAGTTATCTTCCTCTTGGCAATTTAAAAGACTTCACGGCCTGGATTCTCCCTTCTGGGGACCACACAGGCTGGAAAACCGGCGCCAACGACTCCAGCGTCAACAGCCCCCCCAAGGTGAGGAATTCTCACCTGTCTAGGGGGCTAGGTGAACGCCGGAGGGGTTGGAGCCGCTCCAGCCGGCGGCGAAGGGACGGCGCGAGTTCGCGCATGCACGGAACCGCCGGCATGATCTCTCACATGCGCGGAACCATCGCCGTGATTCCGCGCATGCGCAGACCGGCCGGCGTATTTTGGCGCATGTGCGGGGTGGTTCTCTTCTCCACGCCGGCCATGGCGGAGCCCTACCGGGGCCTGGCGTGGAAGGAAGAAGTGCCCCTACGGTACAAGCCTGCCCGCAGTTTGGTGGGCCCCTGAGGTCGGATCCCCCCGCCGCCCCCCCCCCCCCCCCCCCCCCCCCCCCCAAGGACTGTCCCCGCCGACTAACCTGCCAGGTCCTGCCGTGTGGGAGCATACGTAACCCATGCGGTGGGACTGACCAAAAATGGACGGCCGCACGGCCCATCGGGGCCCAGAGGATCGCTGGGAGGGGGGTCAGCTGCCAACGGCCCCTGACCGGCCCAAAATTAGGTGTTCATCTATATAGATCATATAAGATATTATTGACCGGCGGTGAATCCCGCCCCGCCCGTAAAACGGAGCCAGACAATACGGCAGCCGGTGAGGTGGATTCGCGCCTCCCCCCGGGGATTCTCCGAACCAGCGGGGGGTCAGACCACCTTTCAGATTTTTTTGGAGGTGTCTCAGTTACAGAAAGTAGCTACCCTCAATATTAAGGCAGCATTAAACCAAGTGTGGACCAAGGAGTCCTAGTAGAATGGAAAATTGTGGATTTAAAGGGATAATCTTTGAGTTAGTCATATGTGACAACAAGTTGCATTCATAAATTGCCTTTAATGTAGTAGCATATTCCTCCACAGGAACTTTAAGCAAAACTTGACAATGAGTAACAGGAGACATTAGGAAGGTGACCAAAAGTATGGTCAAGGAAGTGGTTTTAATTAGGAGTGTTTTAAAAGAGGAGATGTAGAGGTGTTTAGAAGGAAAGAATTCCAAAGTTTAGGACCTTGGCAACTGAAGGCACAGCATACCTCTGATTAAAATGGGGCATGAGAGCAATTGGAGGAGTGAAAAGATCTTGCAGAATTGTAAGGCTATAAAAGGTTACAGAGATAGTGAGGGTCGAGGCCATGGATGGAATTTGGATTCCTTTATTCTTTCATGAGATTTGGGTATCACTGGCAATGCCAGCATTTGTTGCTCATCCCTAATTGGCCTTGAACTGAGTGATCTGCTAGGCCACTTTAGAAGGCAGTTGAGAGTCAACCACATTGTGTGGGTCAATGTAGGTCAGACGAGATAAGGACATCAGATTTCCTTGCTTAAAAGGACATAAGTGAATTAGGTTTTTACAACAAACTGAGATTGGTTATTGACACAAGCTTTATATTCCCAATTTATTAATAAACTTTAAACTCTACCAGCTGCCATGGTGGGATTTGAGTCTGTGCCCCCAAATCATTAACCTTGGCCTTTGGTTTACCAGTGACATTAGCACTACGCCACCATCTCCTAATCTGTATATGACACATCTGTATTATATAATGAGTTACAATCGGACAAATACAGTCCTCCCTTTAACCTCTTGGTACTAGCTGTGGTGGACTAGCTGTCAAAGGCCTGACTTACATCAGCACTGGCAACACCAGACTGACACCAAGGAAAGTTATTGGAGGCCAATCATTTCAGTCCTTTAGCATCACTACAGGTGTTATTTATTTAGGAAAATACCAGCCCAAACATTTTAATCTGGCAGCACGGTAGCATTGTGGATAGCGTAATTGCTTCACAGCTCCAGGGTCCCAGGTTCGGTTCCGGCTTTGGTCACTGTCTGTGCGGAGTCTGCACATCCTCCCCGTGTGTGCGTGGGTTTCCTCCGGGTGCTCCGATTTCCTCCCACAGTCCAAAGATGTGCAGGTTAGGTGGATTTTGCCATGGTAAATTGCCCTTAGTGTTGGGTGGGGTTACTGGGTTATGGGGATAGGGTGGAGGTGTTGACCTTGGGTAGGGTGCTCTTTCCAAGAGCCGGTGCAGACTCGATGGGCCGAATGGCCTCCTTCTGCACTGCAAATTCTATGATCATTGATCTTAATTTCATTGCAACATCAAGCGTGGAACTGTTTGCAGACTTTGTCTAAGCTCTATTCACACTCTTTCAATATGAAGCAGTCAGTACCATCCTACAACAGGACTTGGACAACATCCAGACTAGACTGACAAGTTACAGTTGATGTATGCGCCAGAGAAGTTCCAAGCACTTATCAGCATGGACAAGATAAAGCACAGCTCTTCTGCCCCCATAAGTCCACCATTATCAACATGTTGGAGTGACCATTGACTGAAAACCTAACTGGACTAGCCATATCAACAGCATGACAAGGCAAAGGCTCAGTAATGTACACTGGATGGCTTCCTGACTCTGCAAAGCCTCTTTGGTATTCACAAGGCTCAAGTCAAAGTGTGACAAAATATCCCCCCATTCATAAGAAACACAAGAATGATCAGCATTGCTGTCCCTTGACTTAGTGTTCAGCCCTTCACCACAGGACATTTTGGCTGTACATGTGTGATTTACAGCAGTGTTCTTCAAACTATTTTTCCGGGGACTCATTTTTACCAACTGGCCAACCTTTGGGACCCAACCCGGCCGAGCTTCGCGACCCACGCCGGCCGATCTTCGCGACCCACCATTTTCTCTTACCTTGTTTGCTGCTGACAAATAATATAATAATAATAATAATCGCTTATTGTCATAAGTCGGCTTCAATTAAGTTACTGTGAAAAGTCTCCAGTCGCTACATAACGGCAGCTGTTCAGGGAGGCCGGTACAGGAATTGAACCCGCGCTGCTGCCTTGTTCTGCACTACAAGCCAGCTGTATAGCTCAGTGTGCTAAACCAGCCCCAAAAGTGGAGGAAATGGTTTTGGGTCCCTTTGGCCCTCGTACACGCTTCTCCAATGGAACCTGTTGGATAGAACATACAGTGCAGAAGGAGGCCATTCGGCCCATCGAGTCTGCACCGATCCACTTAAGCCCTCACTTCCACCCTATCTTCGTAACCCAATAACCCCTCCTAATCTTTTTGGTCACTAAGGGCAATTTATCATGGCCAATCCACCTAACCTGCACATCTTTGGACTGTGGGAGGAAACCGGAGCACCCGGAGGAAACCCACGCACACACGGGGAGAATGCGCAGACTCCGTACAGACAGTGACCCAACAGGGAATCAAATCTGGGACCCTGGTGCTGTGAAGCCACAGTGCTATCCACTTGTGCTGCCCACCCGGATGAAGATGAAGCCTTCTGGTGTCGGAAAGTATGGAGTCTCCATCTGTCCAAAGTTCCACATTTTTGTCCTGTAAAATATTATCAAATAAAACCCCCCCGAACCTGTAAAAAAAATAATAAAAATAAAATAAATGAAAAAAATAAAAATTAAATAAATGAAAAAACCCCCCCGAACTTATAAAACAAAAAGCTGCGACCGTTTTAAAAAAAAGCGGCTGCACTGCTATTGCGTGCCTGATGCCTCCTGATGATGATGATCTGATGCCTGACCTACTGAGAAAGAAAAGAGCAATCAATTTAGAATGCCATCACTTCCAAGTTGGATAGTTGTCAGACTTAGGCATCTCATGCAATTTGTTCATAGCCGTTAGACACTTCAAAAAGAAAATTTACGGGGTAACACTTGGCGCAGTGGTTATCACTGAGGACCCGGGTTCAAATCCCGGCCATGGGTCACTGTCCGTGTGGAGCTTTCACATTCTCCCCGTGTCTGCGTGGGTTTCACCCCAACAAACCAAAGATAGAACATAGAACATAGAACAGTACAGCACAGAACAGGCCCTTCGGCCCTCGATGTTGTGCCGAGCAATGATCACCCTACTTAAACCCACGTAACCCATATACCCGGTAACCCAACAATCCCCCCATTAACCTTACACTACGGGCAATTTAGCATGGCCAATCCACCTACCCCGCACATCTTTGGACTGTGGGAGGAAACCGGAGCACCCGGAGGAAACCCACGCACAAACGGGGAGGACGTGTAGACTCCACACAGACAGTGACCCAGCCGGGAATCGAACCTGGGACCACTGGAGCTGTGAAGCATTGATGCTAACCACCATGCTACCGTGAGGCCCTGTAGATGTGCAGGTTAGGTGGATTGGCCACGCTAAATTACCCCTGAATTGGGGGGAAAAAATAATTGGCTACTCTAAATTTATTTAAAAAAAATAAAATTTACTGCCAACCTTTCAAGGCAGTTAGGAAGACAGTAATCTTGCTTGCACCATGCAAATTGTTATCTAATTACTTCCCATTTGATCTCCATTTGGTCATTTCATAAAGCTGAACCTTTTCAGATGTGACAGCAGTATACTATTAATCCTAAACCAGCAAGAGTCCTTTATATTGTTTAAATTGTTTAATCGAGTGGCCCAAACCACGAAGTAGCTTCCTCACCTAGGTCTGTCAACTTTGGCTCTTTGCTGATACTAATCGAATTGTTTGTTAGGGACAACATATATATTGTGGATGTCCCCAGTTCTGCACCAATTCCTGTTGTAAGTGGATAATTGAAATCTCTCATCGCCATTACTTTTCCTATTGGTCACTTTTAATTAAATTTTTTTAAAAACTACAGCTCCACGATTAGCATTTCAAGAACATGAGGTTATTTCTGATTTATTGAACATGCATGTACATAAATTCCAGCTAGCTTAGCACAAACAAGAACAGAGAATGCTGTAAAAACTCAGCAGGTCTAGGCAGCATCCATAGGGATTGAAAACAGAGTTAATCTTTGAAGCCCATATGACGTTGCTGAAGAACTAAAGAGAGGGAGAAATGTGTTGGGTTATATACTATATAGGAGGACGTGGAACAGAGTACAAAGTCAGAGATTAGTCGCAGATAGGAGAGATTTCAATAAAGATTGGCAAAGCCTAAGAACAAGTGACAGATGGCCCGGTGGGGGAAGGGGCAGGAGGGTTTGGGATATATTTTAAAAATGATTAAGATGGAGGAGAAAGGTCACAGTCTACAGTTTTGAACTAAATGTTGAATCCTGAGGACTGTAACATGCCTAATTGGATAGCAATGTAGTTATTAGTAGACAATATTTGTAGATTATTTTCTACCACAAAACAATTTTTAAGAACACAGGGAATTGAAGTGACATATTTAATACATAATATTTTGGTCCATCAAAGAATTCATAAATTATAATAAATTTTGATAGACTTCAGCCCTGCCTCCATTACACCAACTCTGGGGGACTGTGCTGGAGAATCAACAGCATCGCAGGCCAACCCTTTTTTTGAATCTGCCAACAGATTACCTACCTTCACTGGTTTACTTATCTCTCTTTCATGCTAATTTCAATTTATATTTAAACATCTTCAGCCCTCTTCCTTGTCCTCATATCATACTCACCCTTCATTATAGACTCCTCACTTATACCCATGACTACTTTCTCAGCCCCACCTTTCATGAGCTCTCTCCATATTGATGATTGATATGATGATCTCGGATATAATTCCTTTTCTCTACTGCCACTCACTTTCCCATCTCTCCTGAATCCTATTAGTTTTACCAATTGTCCCTGGTGGTGGTGGTGGGGGGGGGGGACGGGGGACTCCTCTCCAGCTTCCACATCTCCACCTGGCATGATACTCCTGTTAATTATACAGCTATAGCTTCCATCTTTGATGCCCAGAAAATATCTCACTGTTTTTCACTTTTATCACTTCTCTGATTGCAAACTCATCTTGGCACTGTCAAATCAGAGGGCCACAAAGTATTTATATTTAGAATGACCATTTTATTTTCCCAATTCACCTAACCTGCATGTTTTTTTGGTTTGTGGGGGTAAGACCTATGCAGACACTGGGAGAATGTGCAAACTCCACAAGAACAGTGACTCGGGGCCGAGATCAAACTCGGTGCCGTGAGGCAGCAGTGCTAACCACTGCGCCATTGTGCCACCCGGAGGGGGCCACAAAGTCAAGTCAACCTGACTCCGAATTGACCTAGCCAATCAATTATTTTGGTTTGACGCTGCCTTAATCTTCTTCACCAATACTAGTCACTAATCCAGTTATGGAGGACAAGGACAAAACTTGCTTTCTTTTCTTCACTGTCTAATTAATTAACATTGTCCTTCCCCCTCCATCCTCACCTTTAATTCCAAGTAAAAGAAGGATCAAAATCATGTTTAGTTGCTCCTGCTATATCTACTTCCTCCTCTCTATAGAACTTTCTTTTCTTTCTCCAGTATACAAACCTTTCCCGTTTCCAACTGCACAACTCTGATCCTGTCACTTTTCAGTTATCTTCTCACTTTTCTGACCTATGTATCCTCCAACAAATGCCCAACCTCTAATCCGTCATTCATAATTCACCATGTCATTGCCTTTCAATTCTATGCCCACGTCTATGCACTCCCTGTTCAAATCATTCTAAACTTTACAGCATTAAAATTACCTTAACTAAAGTAAGAAATTACATTGTGTTCTGAACCATGCTGATGTTAAATTCCAGGGTATCTTCGAACACAGGTATCTTGGAACACTGGTGAAGCCTTCGGACCTCCGATCGGATGAACACCCTATCCTGCAGGCTGTACCGCCTGCTGCGAGTGGCTATGGGTTTACAATCCGGGGTGAGGTTGGCAAAGAGAGAAGGCGGGGAGATTCGCAACGTGGCTAGGCTGCAGATAGTGAGTTGGGGTAGGGGTCCGCCGAAACTGAGGGTGAGACTCTTGAGATTACACTGGAAATCAAGGCCTAATAAGAGTGGGGTGCAGAGTTCGGGCAGGACGTAGAGCTGGAATTTGGCATAGCTAGCGCCTTGGATTGTGAGCGTCGCGGCGGTGCGCCCTTGGATCTGGACAGAGTGGGAGCCCAAAGCGAGGGAGATAGTTTGCCACGCGGGGAAAACGGGGAGCGAACAGCGTCTTACCAGATCTGGGTGTATGAAGCTCTCAGTGCTCCCGGAGTCGAAAAGGCACGGCGTGCTGTACCCGTTAATTTGGACCGTTGCCATTGAGTTTCGCAGATGCATCGGGCGAGATTGGTCCAGAGTGACTACGCTGAGTTGCGGGTCGTCGGCGGCTCGATCAGCTGTGCTGGAGTGGCCCCGTGATGACTGCCCTCTGAGTTCGTAGTCGTCGAGGTGAGTTTCAGAGTTTGAAGGGGATGGATCCCAAGATGGCTGCCCCCATGAGTCGCACATGGCCGGCTGCATGGAGGAGGATTGCCAAGATGGCCGCCCCCATGAGTCGCACATGTCGGGTGGGGGCGGAGTTGGCATACAGGCTGCAGCATTTCGGGGCCTGCGGGCCTGTGAATTCAGGGAACGAGTGCTTTGAGCCATGGGAGGGTTAGAGGCTGGGGCTTTCTTCGCCAGACACACTCTGGCATAGTGTCCTTTTCGCCCGCAGCTGCTGCAGGTCGCGTTGCGGGCCGGGCAGTGCTGCCGTGAGTGCTGATCCTGGCCGCAAAAGTGGCAGGCTGGGGCAGCATTGTGGCTGGGCGGCCGCGTGGCGCAGGCCAGGGGGAGTCGCTGGTCGGGGGCCCATGACGGGGTCCGCAGGGAACGAGGTGAGGCTGCGGAAGGAGACCTCCATAGTGGTAGCAAGTTCAAAAGTCGCTTCAAGATTTAGGGCCCCCTTTTCCAGCAGTCGTTGGCGCACGTAATTTGACCTAAGGCCCACAACAAAGGCATCGCGTACAGCAAGTTATCTATGTTCTGCCGCGGTACCGCCTGGTAATTACAGTCACTAGATAAAATTTTAAGCTCTCTCAGGAATTCTGCGAGCGATTCCGTAGGCCGCTGGCGGCGAGTAGTAAACACGTGTCGCGGGTAGACCTCATTTACAGGCTTTACATACCTTTTGTCGAGTAGCGCTAGGGCTTCAGTATACGAACCGGCGCAGTTTAGTTGAGTAGAGATTCTGTGGCTCACCCTCGCGTGCAGTAGGCTCAGTTTCTGCTCCTCTGTTGTTTCGGCTTTGCTTGCTTCCGCCAGGTAGGCTTTAAAACACCGCAGCCAATGAGAAAAAATTTATTTTGCCTCTGCATCCTGCGGGTCGAGTTCCAGTGGCTCAGGCTTGAGGGCTGATTCCATGATTGATCCTGACTGTTTCTTAAGTAGATTAAATTGATGGAACCATCAATTCACTAGACACGTGCTTTAAGATATGAACAGTGGTTTTAATCTACTTACAACAGAGCCAGCCTGTTCCACATTGAACTCTCGATGAACTGAACGACTGGCTCTGAGCATTGGTATTTATACAGCAGTCCAGGGGGAGGGGTCATGGGCGGAGCCACGGGTGGAGCCCTGTACAAACTCCTAAGCATTCCCAGCGCTACTCCCCCTAGTGGTCGGACAACGCAACTGCACTTATCAATGCATGGTCTCATGTATACACAGTGTGAATTATGGAGTTACATTCACCACAGTGGTTTTTGTGTATTTTTTGCTATAATGTGAGGAACAGTGAACAACATAGTGAGGAACAGTCCAGTTGTTGTGTGAACAACTAAATAATAGTTATTAACTTGGAAGAAATACAAAAATGCACACGACAAGAAGGACTATAATGCACAATGCCACTTAAGTATAGTGATAACTATACATATAATGTTACATGAAACTATCCCGTGATCCCAAACCTACATTACCTGATCTCTGAGACATCCCTTTTCCAAAAAACATCCAATATTAAGCAAATCCATCAAACAGTTACCACACCCAGGTTAAGGTGGCCACGTCTTGGAAATAGTCTTCTGGTTCAGCAAAGCCGAAAACTGACTACATCTTCCGGGAGACTATATCTGCAACTCAACTCCTGCAGTTCTGATATTAGCTATCTCTCCTCCTCTCCTTAGTTAGTGTTCTATAGTTATACTATATCTTTCCTTTGATCACCCTGTGGAGTCGGCTTTTGGCAGGAACATGTAAATTTCCTTATCTCTCTATTTGAAATTACCACCTCGAGCCCACTGTTTTCTTTAGTCACATATGTAAAATACTCGTTTTCCATGGATAGGTGAATTTGCATCTCATCATTTCTCCAGACATCTACCTCTAATCAGCTCTGTATTTTACTTTATTTTTCAATTTTAATTTTCCGCAATTCTTAACAAATGTCTATGACGAATATTATTCCTCCTGGTCTTCAACTTCTCTAAATGTTTGGTTAGTTGGCCACACCATTCTCTAATCACAAAATTGTTACAGCACAAAACAAGGCCATTTAGTCCATTGTGTCTGCATCAGCTCTTTGAATGAGCAGCTCACATGCCCTGTCTTCTCCCTACACGTTCTTCCTTTTCAGGTAGCAGTCTAGAACCCACTTGAATACTTCACTTGAACCTTCCTCAACCAAACTCTCAGATAGTACATTCCAAACCCTAATCACTTGCTGCGTAAGAAATGTTTCTCCTCGTATTGTGAATTGCGCTTTCACATAGCCGTCCGTCAGTCCAGAAGTAAAACACTCGAACACGTTGGTAACGAATATTCGTTTATTCACGGCCGGGACAAATCTCTAAGTAGTCGGGGAACCACCTTCGAGAAGTGCCAAAGTCCCAGAGTACGGACTGTCCCTTTATACAATCACAGCTTAGAGGTGATCCCCTTAAATTCCTAGATACACCAATGATTTGGCAAGGATCCAGAACATGTACTTATATGGAATTATTATCCCGAGGTAGGGTGGTTATTATGACATAATCATTAGCACGGTTCACTAATACTGCTGCGGCTAACGGTTTTCTTATCCTATCCGTCCATCAGGTCCAACTTCCTTATCTCCTTCCCTCTCGTGCTCCTGAGTCAGCTCCTTCACATTCCAATGCCCATTGTCTCAGTTGACAAGGTTTTACACACTCATCTTTGCTGTCTCTGCACTAACAGGTACAGAGATCTGTTCTCATTTCATTCCCTCAACCCTTTAACATCCTTTTACTGGATGATCTCAGATATATTTCAGAACCTTAATATTACGTACAGACAGCAAGGTTAAAACAAGACAATAAATGTAATCCACTTCCACAATATCACTACAATCGAACATTACAGCGCAGTACAGGCCCTTCGGCCCTCGATGTTGCGCCGACCTGTGAAACCAATCTCAAGCCCATCTACACTATTCCATTATCTCCATATGTGTATCCAATGACCATTTAAATGCCCTTAATGTTGGCGAGTCCACTACTGTTGCAGGCAGGGCATTCCATACCCGTACTACTCTCTGAGTAAAGAACCTACCTCTGACATCTGTCCTATATCTATCCCATCTCAATTTAAAGCTATGTCTGCTTGTGCTAGCCATGCTCCTTTTACTAATTTAAATGTGCTCTCGTGTTGTCGATCCTTTCATGAGTGGGAACAGTTTCCCTCTAACCTGTTCAGACTGCTCATGATTTTGAATACCCCTATCAAATGTCTTCTCAATCACCATTTCTCCAAAGAAAGCAGTCCTAACTTCTCCAATCCATCTTAATAATTGAAGTTCATCATCTCTGGAATCATTCTTGTGATTCTTTTCTGCACTTTCTGTAAAGCCTTCACACCCTTCCTAAAGTGCGGCAGCTAGAGCTGAACACAATACTCCAGCTGAGGCAAAACAAATTCAACTTAACTTCCTTACTTTTGCACTTTAGCCTCTATAATAAAGCCCCAAAATACTGTACACTTTATTATTCCTCTTTCAACCTGTCCTGCCACCTTCAATGGTTTATGCACATATGCACCCAGGTCCCTCTGCTCCTGCATCATCTTTAGAATTATACTGTCTGTCCATGTAATTCCTACCAAAATTCAAATTTCTCTGCATTGAACTATATCTGCCATTTTTCTGTGCATTCCTTGAACCTGTCTCTTTAAAATTCTTCCCAGTTTTGTATAATTTACAAACTTTGAAATTGTGCCATGTCCACCAAGGTCGAGGTTACTAATATATTTCAGGAAAAGCAAGGGTCTCAACACTGACCCTTGGGGAACACCACTACAAATCTTGCTCCTGCACAAAAAACATCCATTAGTCATTCTTGTCTGTTTCCTGTTGCTCAGCCAATTTAAATCTTTATAATTGTCACATATAGGCTTACATTACCACTGTAATGAAGTTACTGTGAAAATCCCCTAGTCGCCACCCTCTGGCACCTACACAGAGGGAGAATTCAGAATATCCAAATTACTTTCAGGACTTGTGGGAGGAAACCGGAGCACCCGGAGAAAGCCCACGCAGACACGGGGAGAACGTGCAGACCATGTTGCTACTGCCCATTCTATTCCAGGAACTATTATTTTGCTCACAAGCCTGTTGTGTGGCACTGGAATTTCATGTACATCATATCCAATAGCGTTGCCCTCATCAACCATCTTGTTACCTCCTCAAAAGAACTCCCCAAGTTAGGTAAATGTGATTTTGCCTCTCATAATTCATGCTGGCTCTCCTTAAGTAACTCAAATTTACCTTGTGACTATTAATTCTGTCCTGCATTATTGGGCCCAATTCTGTTGGTCTGTTAGCCTGGGCACGTAATGGCGGCAAACTCATTGAGAGGCCAAAAGTGGGATTTGCACCAATGTGATTTCCCATCGCGATGTTCCCAGACACTCCTGAATGACGTAATCAGATTCACACCCAGGCGAGAACCTGATTTGAATTAATTTGATTGCATTTCAATATCATTGGCAGGGTTATAGTCGCTTCTTCAGACCTTGTTGAATTTTCCCACCCACTATCATGATGTCATGCAGGTAGGAGATGAGCACCATTGTCTCCACCTAGAATCAGGTGTACAAGGAGACTGTAAATAAAATAAAATGTCACCACACTCCCAGGGGACCATAGGCTGCTGGTCTTCCTTTTGAGAGCGAGCTGACTGGTGGTGATTTAACCCGAGGGTCACCACACCTTAGGTGAGGGCATGGTTGCGAAGGTATATGCCCTTACACAACAATTTGCAACATTGCACTCCTGTTTATTTTCCGGCAGTAATCATGACTTTGAAAGCTCAAAAGATATGCTCAACATTCAATCTTGTAGGAGTTCTCAAGTGAGAGTAATTGAGAATAAAAACCTCAATGGCACATACAAGTTGTTCCAACATTTGTCCGATGTGGTATGAATGCTGTGATTAAAAGAGTCTGTAAAATCAATTTTAGTTGTGCTTTGACAACTGGCAAAGCCCTGTAGAAGTCATCATAAACAGTTGACTGTTGCATACCCTTAAAATTTAAACCCATATATTTATATAAATGTAAGTTGCCAGTATCAACCACTCGGATCATTTGGAAAGTGGGTTAAGAACCTGCTAAAACCAGTTTGGTTGGAGGATGTATTTTAGTCTACAATTATTTTGACCTTGACAAAAACCTTTAAATTAGATTTTGGCTTCCAAGAGTCGTTTTAAGGCATATTCCCTCAAAAGAGAAAGATAGGGCAAACAAATGCCAGAGCTCCCTGGATGACAAATGAGGTAGAAATTAAGATGAAGAAAAGTGTGCTTACGACAGGTGTCAGGTAGAAAATACAATTGAGAACCAGGACTAAAACTGAAGGTTCAAAGAGGTAGTGAAAAAACAAGTAAGAGAAGCAAAGAGGAAGTATGAAAAGAGGCTGGCAGCTAATATGAAAGGAAATACCAAAATCTTTGATAAGCATATATACAAAATAAAAGAGGGGTAAAAGGAGGAAGAGGACCAATATGGGACTAAAAAGGGATTTACACAGGTTGGCATGGTTTAGATATTCAATAAATACTTCATATTCATCTTTACCAAGGAAGAAGATACTACTCAAGCCGTGGTGTAAGGAGGAAATTCAGTCACTAGAAGTTTTAAAATTGATAAGGAGGAGGCAATGAGTAGGCTGTCTGTACTTAAAGTTGATAAGACACCAGGACCGGATGAGATGCAGCCAAGGATATTAGGGGAAGCGAGAGTAGAAATTGCAGAGGCAAGGCCATAATCTTTCAGTCTCCCTTAGACTCGGGGATGGTGCTGGAGGACTGGAAAATTACAAACATTACACCCTTGTTCAAAAAGGGTAATGATAAGCCTGACAAGTACTGACCAGTCACTTTACATTTGGTGGCGGGGAAACTTCTATAAACTATAATTAACTGGCACATGGATAAATGTGGGTTAATTGAGAGCCAGGATGGATTACTTAAGGGAAAATCATTGGTGAGATTTTCCGAACAACCTGCCGCATGTTTAGCAGCGGCGGCGGAGGCCCGCAATTGGTTGGCAGTGGGATCGTCTGTTCCTGCCATTGTTAACTGGAATTCCCGTTGAATGCACCCTTCGCCGATAGGAAACCCGTAAATTATCCTAGGTTATAAGTATAAGTATAGGGCATAAGTACAAGAGCAAGGTTATGTTGGGCTTGTATAAAACACTAGTTACACCTCAGTTGGAGTATTGTGTAGAATTTTGAGCACCACATTCTAGGATGTTTATGAGGCATTACAGAGTGCAGAAGAGATTTATACAAATGATTCCAGGGATGAGAAATTTCAGTTTTGAAGATAGATTGGAAAAGTTGGGACTCTTTCCCTTGGAGAAAAGAAGGCTGAGGAGATTTGATAGAAGTATTCAAAAGGGGTCTGGACAGGGTATATAGGGAGAAACTGTTCCCATTGGTGGATTGATCATGAACCAGAGGGCACAGATTTCAGATAATTGATAAAAGAAGCAAAGGTGATTTGAGAAAAAACCTTTTCACACAGCAAATGTGCCTGAGTGTGTGTGAAGGCAGGTTCAATTGAGGCATTCAAAGCGAAAGTAGATGATTATTTGAAAGAAAGCAATGTGCAGGATTGTGTAAATGGAGAATGGCACAGGATGAAATGTTAATTTGGTGAGCCAGTGCGGACACAATGGGCCAAATGGCTTCCTGCAATGTAAGAATGCTGTTTGTTTTAGCATTTGTCTTCAAAATGCAGCTTTGAGCATGCAATGTTTTCCTCAAACAAACGGGGACAGTTTCATGTGAAAGGTTGTTTTCTTCCAATGCCAGATTTTTTTTACATCGTAAGGTGTTTCCTGGGCATTGCATTTATTATCTTTATTTAAGACTTTCCACTGTGTTTGGAACCAAGTCGGGATATGGAGGGTGGGTGGGGGCGGGGGGCTAGGTGAAGCATTTTACTTTCCATTACAAAACATTGTACAGGTTTATATTAAGTTATGGTAGGCACCAAAATCCCAATTACTACATCGGGTAACAAAGATGAAAAGATTTTAGAGCAGGACCCCATGGGCAGCACGGTAGCACAGTGGTTAGCACTGTTGCTTCACAGCTCCAGGGTCCCAGGTTCGATTCCCGGTTTGGGTCACTGTCTGTGCGGAGTTTGCACGTTCTCTCCGTGTCTGTGTGGGTTTCCTCCGGGTGCTCCGGTTTCCTCCCACAAGTCCCGACAGTTCAGTGAATTTATTGAATTCTCCCTCAGTGTACCCCAATAGGTGCCGGGCTGTGGGGGATTTTCACAGTACCTTCATTGCAGTGTTAATGTAAGCCTACTTGTGACACTAATTATTATTAATAATAACTTGTACCCAGGACTGTTGCGCAAGCTCTTGGGAGAGCTAGTGTTAGTTTTAAGTTAGCCGGTGAGCGAGACGTTCTTTAGTTTGGACTGGCAGCCGGGAGCAGAGGGCGAGTCTGACCTTGGCGGCGGCGGTGGGTGACTGGGACCTTTGGCCGCTGGCCGGCTGTGAGCTGGGGTCACGTGGGCGCGGGGCGGGGCTGCGGGGCTGCGGGGTCACGTGCGCTGCGGGGTAATGGCGCCCGGGCTGTGCTCGCACTGAGAGGAAGCCGCCAGCCGCGCGTCGCCGACCCAGCCGGGAGCAAGCCGGGGCTGCCCCTCAGCCCGGAGCACCGCGGAACACACCTCACCACCGGGAGCCGTTTGAAACCCAGTGAGTAGCGCTACACGTCCGGTGGCGCGGGCGGGCCGGCCTGTGACTTAGGCCCGCGGGCGCGGTGTAGGCCTCGGCTCGGCGTTAGTGCGGCTTCAGGCGCTTTGTTTCCCCAGCTGCGGTGCCTGGTGTCGGGCCCTCGATTAGCTAAACCCACTCTCCTAATATTGGCAACTGGGTGCCTTTAGGCCGCAGGCTGTTCAGGGCTAAAATTGGTGGCTCGGTTAAACCTCCCCTCCCCCAACCTCGGTGGAATGGCAGCTCCTCTTTATGGGCCTTCGATTTTACCTATTTTGGGTTAATCTGTAGGGTTTAATGTGCCAACGATTCGGATTAAAGGGTTGTGGATGTGACCAAGGCGTTTTAGGTTGCGCTGGGCCCTAGTGTGTGTCAGTTTAATGTAGATTTGGCTTATTTTATATCAGTAGGAAGCTGTCAAAGAATATACGTGCTTCCCGGAGTTTGCTATAAGCAGTCAGGGAAATATCTTTACAGAGTTTTGAATAAACAATTGACGAAGATCGAATTTTGAAAATTGACGATTGAATTTGGCATAACGAGATTGGACCAGCTAATATTCAGAAGTGGATAAAATATCATCAAATTAAATATTGGAAAGACAGGCAGTGTCTTCATTATATGCCTCAAACTCCGGTCAGAGCTAACACCTCCAAGCCCCTTTGATGCTGCAACAGACTTTTAACCTATTATTAAACCTGGGCAACCTATTTGAACCTGGCTAAACATCTGACCTTGCATTCTCTTCCTCTCTCAGCCATTTATTTCCATCTTCGTTACACCGGCCATCTCCTCCCTGCTTCAGATGATCTACTGAAACCCTCATCCTTGACGTTGTTATCGCTTAACATCTAGAACAGATATTTCAATGCAGCCTTCACCTGCCCTCCTACCTTAGATAGATAGATAGAACAGCACAGAACAGGCCCTTCGGCCCTCGATGTTGTGCCGAGCAATGATCACCCTACTTAAACCCACGTAACCCGTATACCCGTAACCCAACAATCCCCCCATTAACCATACACTGCTGGCAATTTAGCATGGCCAATCCACCTAACCCGCACATCTTTGGACTGTGGGAGGAAACCGGAGCACCCGGAGGAAACCCACGCACACACAGGGAGGACGTGCAGACTCCACACAGACAGTGACCCAGCCAGGAATCGAACCTGGGACCCTGGAGCTGTGAAGCATTGATGCTAACCACCATGCTACCGTGAGGCCCTTGTTTCCTCTTAAAACTTGAGCACATCCAAACCTCTTCTATCTGAACAGGTCTTGGTGTGAGTTAGAGCAAAGCAGAATATTGGATGACCTCAAGTTGAGGGTAGAATGTGGAAGGCTGACCAGGAGTGCATTGAAATGGTCAAATCTGGAGGTATCAAAGATGTGGATGGGTGTTTTAGCAGAAGTTAAGCTGAAGCAGGTGCAGAGTTGGTTAATGTTAGAGGTGAAAATAGGTTTTCTTAGTGATGTCAAAGATATGTGAGGATATCTTGGGAGCAAATATGACACCAACATCGCAAACCTCTTTCGGTCTGTTGCCAGCGAGTGTGATGGAGTCAGTAACTAAGGAACAAAGTTTGTGAGGGAGACTAACAATGGCTTTGGCTGCCCCAGTATTTAGTTGGAGAAAATTTCTGCTCATCCAGTACTATGTTCAGCAAGCAATCTGACAATTTAGAGACAGACAGGGTTGGGAGAGTCGGTGAGACAGCCAAAATGCCCAAAACTATAAAATTCTGAAGAGGGGTCGTATGTGGAGGTGTAGCAGTGCAATTGCTGATGTGCCATATTTCAGAAAACTGCTATGTTGTATCCTGATTTAATATTTAATATGGAACAAAATTGAGATTGTTTAATGTGGCTGACAGTGATTTACAATAATATTGTTAACATTATGCTGCTTCAGCTGTTACCCAGGGCTGTGAGCCCCAATGTTATTTTATGTGAGATTGTCTTTGCGTATTAGGTGGGGAAAATGCACATGGTAGTTTGGTTCTGACAATAGGATTCTGCTTGCCCTCTGTGATTCTTCACTTTACAGGATATTTCTGTTCTTTGGTGTACCAACATGATGCTGCTGAGCAGGAAGCAAGGAAGCTCGGCTCGCAGCCAGTCTTACACTAGTATCACAGATCGATGGGATAGACTGGGGCATATCGGCCACCTAATATGGCTACACTATACATGCATGCTTCTTTAAAATTGAAAATTTGAACCAGTGCTATTTCTCCTTCTTATTTTCTTTATTGTATGTGAAATGAGATTTGACTTGCTGTCCATAGCAATCTCTCGAGCTGAACAAAGAATTTCATGCTACTTGTTTGATCGCCCACTATGTATTCAACTTTTTCATGTTACAAATGATTTCCTGCTTCAGAATCCAAGATATGTTTTGTCATCTTATTAAATTCCTCTCTTTTCCACTTGAGTGGAAATCTGCCAAAAAGTAATGAGTACAACTGTTTCAACATTATTCACAATGCTTTCATATAATGAAAACAAGAAAGAGGCCAACCACTCTGGTTGTATATCATGCTCCTTTCATCCATCAGAACAGTCTATGTTCAGTTTTTAGTTGATGGCCAACGCTTGTGCAGTTCTGTACATGTCCTATATTGGTTTTCCTCAGGAGCTCTGATTGGTCATAACATCTGAGAAGGGAACATACAACTGGCACGTGCAAACAGGTAAGGGGGATCCTGCAGAAGTCTCGATTATTAACATCTCCAATTCATAGGCACCAAGTTCCAAGCTCCTTTTAATTATTTTTAAATCTTCAGGACTGGTAGCAATGGTGTGTTTGTTCCAGGCATTTAATGAAATTCCTACCTATTATCCTTCATGGTGGTGAAGAAATAGCATTAGTGTTCTGGAAATATTTTCAACATTTTTAGTTCCTGCCCCCTTTTTGAATTGGTTGGTGAAAAGATCGGTCACTGCTGAAGATTTGAAGTATGTTAATCAGTTTATATCTAATATAGATTTTTCTGTACCCAGATTTTGGAATGTTTAAATTTGCTCTAGACATACAGAACATGGGATATTTCAAAATATTCCGTGTCCAACAATTCCAGTATTAGGCAGTATTGTTATTTTGTTACAGACATATTCGATTGTTGCTAAGGACAACCCAAAAGTAGATCTTTAATAGGTCATCGCACATCAGGAGTCAATGGATGATATTCCACCGATGGGTGCAATTTCATAAATGTTCATTGATTCACTGATGTGTTTAGGCTCATAGCACTCTTTGCAGATCATTGAAACACTTGCATTGGTTCTTATTGTAATTTTGTATTGGCCAAATGTAATCTGGATTAGAGCTTGGGTTTCTTCACGTTGGGTAAAAATGGCCAATGGAAGGAAGGGCAGCATCGAAAACCAGCGCAACAGTGGAAATGAGAAAATGAGTCGGCATCATAATATGTTGTATTTTCCTCATGCCTACATGTGCAAGTTACAATATCATTAAGAGGGTGGAGGGGAAAAGTGACGTAACGACTAAAGGGGGTACAAATATAACCTGAATATATTTTAATATTGGAATATATATGTTCCAATTTCCCCTCCCTGAAATTAATCTCACAAATTCAAACCTGAGACGTCATGGGGCTGTGGTGTAGGTACCCCCTCAATAATTGTTACATGATGTACATGTCAACCAAGTATTTGTTTAACAATCTTTATGGTGAATATTAGCAATGCCGACTCAACTAGTCAAATAAGTTGACAAATTTCTAAGTAGGGAAATATGAAATTTCAGAATTTCAATAGGCTGCAAGGTATAAACATAGCATTGTTACCTTCACTTTGATGAAGTTACTCACGTAGATTGATATAGATTATATAGCACAACCAAGAGCCTATTAAGCAGTACATTTATAACGAGTAACTGTTCATGTGGAAATGGAAACGTTTATGGAATTCAGGAAATCATGAATGAGATGCAGTGGAAAGGATTTTGCTCTTGTGTGACCAGGGAACTGACTACTTCATAGTCTTACCAGTCTACATTTAAAATTTACATCTGCTATCTCTTCCCATTTGGATTGAACAAAATGGTGCTTTGTGGAATATGCTTCCTGTTTAAGCAGCTATCCTTCAATCACCCACGCCTGTATTCTTTACGTATGATATGTTATATTTGTGGGATGGATTGGGATGGGGGCAACAGAGACTAATTTTTTAACCTGATGTCCATTAATAGATATTGCCAGTTTCATTCAAATAGTGGTAGGATTTGGAATTCTAAGCTTCATAACAAGCGTAAGGGGAAAAGTTATAGTCTAAAGTAGGTTACGGTGCATGTTTGTGAGTGCAAAAAGTGTGGCAAATAAAATTGCTGAGTTCCAGGCACAGATTTCCACGTGGAAATAGATTCTGGCGATATCATAGACCTAGCTCCAAGAAGGGCAGAACTGAGTGTTAAACGTTCCTTATTGAGTGCCCAACATGAAACAGCATTTGATAAGGTGCTGCACAAAAGGTTAATATGCAAGGTAAGATCACATGGGATTGGGAAATATTTATTAGCCTGGATCGAAGACTGATTAACTGATCGAAGGCAGAGAGTCGGGTTAAATGGGTCTTTTTCTGATTGGCAAGATGTAACTAGTGGAAAGCCATGGGGTTCAGTCCTCAACTATTTGCAATATATATTAATGACTTTAATGTAGGGATAGAAGTTTTAAAATCAAATTTGCAGACGGCGCTAAACTAGGTGGGATAGTAAGTTACAATGAGGAAATAAGAAATTTATAAGTGGATATAGATAAGAGGTTATCCATAGAAATGCAACTTAAATGGGGCAAAACGGTGGCCCAGTAGTTAGCACTGCTGCCTCATGGTGTCGAGGATGCGGTTTCGATCTCGGGTCACTGTCCGGGTGGAGTTTGCACATTGTCTGCGTGTGTCTCAACCCCACAGTCCAAAATATGCAGTGTAGGTGGGTTGGCCATGCTAAATTGCCCAATAATTGGGGGGAAAAAGAATTGGGTACTCCAAATTTATTTTAAAAAGGGGGAGAAACTTCAGAGTGCTTCGGTGCAGAGGGAGCTGGGTGTCCTTGTGCATGAATGGCAGAAAAAGTCTGCAGGTGCAGCAGGTGATATGGAAGGCAAATGGAATTTTAGCTTTTATAGCTAAAGGAATAGAGTATAAAAGTAGGGAAGTGTTGCTGCAACTGTACAAGGCATTTGTTATACTGCATCTGGAGTATTGTGCATGGTTTTGGTCCTGTTATTGGAGGAGGGATGTAATTGCATGAGGCAGTTCAAATGAGGTTCATTAGATTGATATCCAGGGATGAGTGGCTCTTGAGCATTTTAGCCCTATACACTCGAGTTTCGAAGAATGAGAGGAGATCTAATTAAGGCATATAAGATGATAAAAAGTATTGACAAAATTAGATCTAGTGTGGATGCTTCCTCTTGTGGGGCATTCTAGAATGAGAGTTCGTTGTTTGAGGAAAAGAGGTGCCATATTTAAAATAAAGATGAGAAGTAATTGCTTCTCGAAGAGCTGTGAATCGGTGGAATTCACTACCCCAGAGTTCGGTGGATGCTGGGATATGGAGTAAATTTAAGGAGGAGATGGATTTGATTAGTGACGGGTTATGGAGAACGGGCAGAAAAGTGGAGTTGAGGCAGGGAGGAAATCAGCCACGATTGTATTGAATGGCGAAGCTGGCTCGAGGGGCTGAATTACCTACTCCTGCTCTGAATTCTTATGTTCCTATATTCCTGGCTACAAGTTGATCAGAAAAAAAGGAGGGATGCCAGCATTGATTAAGGAAAACATTGGTGTTGGGAGCGAGAGTGTCCCACAAACGTTGAGGACACAATCTATTTGGCTAAATAAGAAAAGGTGCAGTTACATTGCCCAGTGTAGTCTATAGGCCACCAAATAATGGGAAAGATGTATAGGAACAAATTTACAAGGGAATTAGAGGTGCAAGATTCATAGAGCAGTTATAATGGAGGATTTTATTTAACCGAATATAGACTGGGATCATCGGAGTGTAAAGGGCAGAAACGGGCAAAATCTACAGGAGCCCAGCGAGAGAGAAGGCACTGCAAGATCTGATTCTTGTGAGTGAGGTGGGCAAGTGGATCAAGTGTCAGTATGAGATAATTAAGGGGGCAGTGATCGTTGTGTCATAAGGTTTAGGTTGGCTATGGAAAAGGGCATGGAACATCCATTAACAATGCATTAGAGGCAGCACGATGTCCCAGTGGGTTAGCACTGCGGCCTCACGGCGCTGAGGTCCCAGGTTCGATCCCAGTTCTGGGTCACTGTCCATATTGAGTTTGCACATTCTCCCCGTGTTTGCGTGGGTTTCCCCCCCCACAACCCAAAAGGTGGATTGGCCACGCTAAATTGCCCCTTAATTGGAAAAAATGAATTGGGTACTCTAAATTAAAAAAAAAAACAATGCATTAAAAATAGTTCAGCGATGGTTCACTCACTGATAGCTGGGATTGGGTGGGGCAGAATATTTTGAGGAAAGGTTGCACAGATTGGTCCTGTATTCATTGAAGATTGAGAGGTGATCTTTGGAACCTATCGGCTCCTGAAGGTCGGCTTTTGAAAGGATATTTCCCCTTGTGGGAGAGTCGAGAACTAGGGGACTCAGTTTAAAAAATGTTGGGTCTCCCGTTTAAGACTGCAATGATAAGAATAATTTCTAAGAGTCATGAATCTTTGTAACTATCTTGCCGAGAGAGTGGTGGAGACCATAGGATATAGGAGCAGAATTAGGTTATTTGGTCCATCGAGTGTACTTCGCCATTCAATCATGGCTGATATGTTCCTCAACCCATTCCCTTAATCAAGAACACCAGATTTGTGCTTGAGGTGCTGTTACCAGGGCTACAGAGCAAGAGCTGGAAGGTGAAATTGGACAGAATAGTCCTTTCTTAGAACATAGGACCTAGTAGTAGGCAATTTAGCCCTTCGAGCCTGCTCCACCATTCAATACGATCATGGCTGATCTGAGCACGGCCTCATCTCCGTTGTCCTTCCCATTCTCTGTAACCCTTCAAGCCATTACTAATTAAAAATCTAATTTCTTCTTACATTTACTCACTGTCCCAGCATACACCGCACTCTGGGGTAGCGAATTCCACAGATTCACAACCCTTTGGGAGAAGAAGTTTCTTTTCATCTGTTTTAAATTTGCCTCCCCTTATCCTGAGACTATGACCTCTCATTCTAGATTGCCCCCAAGAGGAAGCATCCTATCCACGTCTAGATCATAGAATTTACAGTGCAGAAGGAGGCCATTCGGCCCATCGAGTCTGAACCGGCTCTTGGAAAGAGCACCCTACCCAAGGTCAACACCTCCACCCTATCCCATAGCCCAGTGACCCCACCCAACACCAAGGGCAATTTTGGACACTAAGGGCAATTTATCATGGCCAATCCACCTAACCTGCACATCTTTGGACTGTGGGAGGAAACCGGAGCACCCGGAGGAAACCCACGCACACACGGGGAGGATGTGCAGACTCCGCACAGACAGTGACCCAAGCCGGAATCGAACCTGGGACCCTGGAGCTGTGAAGCAATTGTGCTATCCACAATGCTACCGTGCTGCCCACTACTTTATCCATAGCTTTTATCATTTTGTATAGCTCAATTTGATCTCTCCTCATTCTTCTAAATTCATAGAGAGTATAGACCTAAACTGCTCAATCTCTCTTTATAAAACAAACCGCTCATCAATCCAGTGAACCTCCTCTGCACTGCCTCCAATGCCACTACATCTTTCCTCAAAAAAGGGGACCAAAACTGTGCATAGTAGTCCTGGTGCGATCTTGCCTTGTACAGCACAAGTTACCTTTATACTCTATTCCATTAGCTATAAATGCCAACATTCTATTTGCTTTCTTTATTACCTGCTGTACCTGCATGCTAGGTTTCTGCAACTCGTGCACGAGGACACTTAGATCTCTCTGCACCGGATCACTCCGAAGTGTCTCCCCATTTAGTTAAGTTGCTGTCCCATTTTTCCGACCAAAATGGATGACCTCACACTTATCCACATTAAACTCCACCTGCCACATTTTGGCCCACTCACCTATTCTATCTATATCCATTTGTAAGGTTCTTATTTCCTCAATGTAACTTACTTTTCCATCTATTTTAGTGTCATCTGCAGATTATAGAACCTTCTGTCCCTTTATCCAAGTCATTAATGTAGATTGTTAATAGTTGGTGCCCAAGGAGCGAACCCTGTGGCACCCCCCCCAATTACATCTTGCCACCCAGAAAAAGATGCATTATCCCACCTTTCTGTCTTCTGTCCGTCAGCCAGTCCTCTATCCAAGCTAATAAATTACTCCCAATCCCATGTGATTTAACCGTGTGTATTAACCTGTTTGACACCGTATCAAACTTTCTGGAAGACCAGGTATATTACATCTACAGGATCCCCATTATCCACTTGGCTTGTTACATCTTTGAAAAACTCTAGCAAATTAGTTAAGCATGATTGACCCTCCATAAAACCATACTGACTCTGATGGATTGAGTTTTGACTTTCTAAATATCCTGAGATTACTTGCTTACGAATGGATTCTAACAATTTCCCAACAACAGGTTAAACTAGCTAGTCTGTAATTTCCTACATTTTGCCTCCCTTTTTAATAAGGATGTTCGTTACATTAGCATTTTTCCAATCCACTGGAACCGTTCCTATGTCCAGGGAAATTTGGAATATTATAACCAATAGATACACTATCTCTGCTGCCACTTTCTTTTGCACCCTAGGATGTCTGCTGTCAGGCCCTGGGGACTTTTCTGCCTTCAGTCCCAATAGTTTGTTGAATACTGTTTCCCTATTGATAATTGTTGTAAGTTCAACCCTTTCTATTTCTGAATTACCCATTCATATATGGGTGGTACTAGTCTTCTCCACTGGGAAAACTTAGGCAAAATACAGATTTAGCACCTCTGCCATTTCTGTTTTCCCCACTTTTTTTAAAAAATAATTTTTATTGAAAAATTTTGAATTTATATAACATTAACGCACCTTAGTAAAATACCAAAAATAACAATAATATTAACAATCATAAACATTCATGAACAACACAGCATTTTAACAACAATGCAAATTAACACAATATAAAGTTACAGAATAGACACTACAATAAGGAACACCCCCCCCCCCCCCCTACCCCCGACATTCACTTTAGTGACTCTCTTCCCTTTTAAGTACTTATAGAAGCTTTTGCTATTCTTTTTGATACTTTGCACTAGCTTCCTTTCGTAATTTATCTTGGCTCTTTTTATTACTTTTTTTTTAATAAACAATTTTATTGAGGTAGTTTTTGGCTTTATAACAGTTACAGACATCATCAGAAAGAAAGCAAAAAAGGCAAAAATGTGCAAACATCCACGTACTTTCAATACTTCCATCGTAACATATTGCACAAGCCCGCTCCCCTCCCACCGGTACTACCCGCCATATTTTCCCTCCTACTCGACTCTACCTTTTATTACTTTTTTAAGCAACTCTTTGTTTCGAATTTTTCGAGTCTTGCAGCCTGCCACTGGCCTTTGCAACATGGTATACCTTAGTTTTTGTCTTTATATTGTCCTTGACGTCCTTGCTTAGCCATGGATGTTTCTTTACTCCACGGTAGCACAGTGGTTAGCACTATTGCATCACAGCGCCAGGGGCCTGGGTTAGATTCCCGGCTTGCGTCACTATCTGTGGAGTCTGTGCGTTCTCCCTGTGTCAGCGTGGGTTTCCTCCGGGTGCTCCGGTTTCCTCCCACAGTCCAAAGATGCGCAGGTTAGGTGGATTGCCCATGATAAATTGTCCCTTGGTGTCCAAGGAGGTTAGATGGGGTTACTGGGTTAAGGGGATAGGTGGAGCCTTGGACAGAAGTGGGGTGGCCAAGGGCCGGTGCAGACTCGATGGGCCGAATGGTCTCCTGCACTGTGAATTCTATGATTCTATGTGGAGTTTGCACTTTCTCCCCATGTTTCGCCCCCACTATCCAAAAGGATGGGCAGGGTAGGTGGATTGGCCATGCTAAATTGCCCCTTTTTTGGAAAAAAAAATGGGCACTCTAAATTTATAAAAAAAATTAAAATTCACTTATTGAGTGGCAGAGCAGACACAAGAGGCCGAAAGGTCTACTCCTAATTGGGATGATTGTATTTAATCTAGAGTTAGAATAATTAACTGAGGGAATGTCAACTTCAGTGGGAGGGGAGAATAGATTTGACCCAGATGAAAGGCCAGGTAAGGGTGGCAAATTCCCTTCCCTCAAGGTCAACAGTGAACCAGATGTGTTTCTGCCACAATAAATGATAGTTTCATGGTCACCATTACTGAAACTAACTTTGACCCCTGATTTATTGATGGAATTTAAATTTCAGCTGTCTCCAGAGTATTAACCTACTAGCCCAGTGACATTACCACTGTGCCACCACCTCCCTGAATAATGGAGGAGGAGGTAGTTCAGACAAGAAGAGTTCAACATTAATAGAGGAGGTGTTGGATCTACTGTCTGTACTTAAAGTTGATAAGATGCCAGGAATAGATACATGCAAGGATACCAAGGGATGCTAGATTACAGATAATGATCATGATTTTTCAATCTTCCTTCGGCTCAGGGGTAATGCTAGTGGTCTGGCGAATTGCATATATTACACCCTTGTTCATAAAGGTGCAAAGATATGCCAAGCAACAAGACACAAATCTGTTTAACCTCTGTGATATGGAAGCCTCTAGAAATGATAATTTGAGGCAAAATTGAAAGTCATTTGGGTAAACCTGGGTTAATTAACGGAATTAAAAGACAAAATTGTACCCGCCTCTACTATTGCCTCTGGCAGCTCGTTCCAGACACTCACCACACTCCTGTGTGTACAAATTGTCCCTCTGGACCCTTTTGTATCTCCCCCCTCTCAGTTAAACCTATGCCCTCTAGTTTTAGACTCCCCTACCTTTGGGAAAAGATATTGACTTGTTAACGAAAATTGTGGTTAAGTAACATCCTTGAGTTTTTAAGTAAATTTCAAGTACTCAATTCTTTTTTACAATTAAGGGCAATTTAGCATGGTCAATGCACTTACCCTGCACATCATTGAGTTGTGGAAGCGAAGCCCACGCAAATACGGGGAGAATGTGCAAACTCCACACGGACAGTGATCCAGAGCCGGATCGAATCTGGGACCTCGGCGCCGTGAGGCGGCAGTGCTAACCCACTGCGCCACCGTGCTGTCCTTGCTTGAGTTTTGATGAGGTAACAGAGGCTTGGTGTAAGTGGATTTCAGAAAGCATTGATAAAGTGCCTCACAACAGACTTGTGAGCAAAACCCAAGCTCATGGAGTAAAAGGGACAGTTTCAACATGGATATAAAATTGGCTGAGTGACAGGAAACAAGAGTTTTATAGATTGGAAGAAGATTTACAGTAGAATTGCCCAGGGATTGATGTTAAGACTACTTTTCTTCCTGACGTACATTAATGACCTAGAACTTTGTGTGTGTGGTATAATTTCAACATTTGTGGATGATAGAAAACATGGAAGAATTGTGAGGTGGGTGGCATAGAACTTCAAAAGGACATAGATAAGTTGATGGAATGGGCAGGCAAGTTGCAGATGCAAAGAAGTGTGAAGTGATTCATCTTTGTAGGAAGAACAAGGAGAGAACATATAAAGGATGCAACAATGAAATGGGTGGAGGATCAGATGGACCTGGGTGTATATGTGCTTAAATCATTGAAGGCGGCAGGGTGGGGTGAGTGCTGTAAATACAGCATGCAGCATCCTAGGCTTTATTAATAGGGGCATATAATACAAAACAAGGAAGTTATATTAAACCTGCATTAGCACAGGCTTGGCCTCAACTGGAGTATCAGGTACACCACACTTTAGGTGAATGTGAAGGCATTAGAAAGATTGCAGAAGAGATTCACGAGAATGTTTCCAGGGATGAGGAACTTCTGTTTCGTAGATAGATTGGAGATTTGAGACTGCTCTCCTTAAGAGAGTAAGTTGAGGGGAGATTTGACAGTGCTCTCAAAAATCATGAGGGATCTGGATAGAGCAGATCGGGAGAGACTTCCCATTAGTGGAAGGATTGAGAACCAGTGGGCACAGATTTAGGGTAATTGGCAAAAGAAGAAATGGAGACATGAAAATCTTTTTCACTCGGTGAGTGGTTAGGATGTGGAATGCACTGCCTGAGAGTGTGGGGAAGATAAGCTCAAGAGGCATTTGAGAGAATTGGATTATTATCTGAAAAGGCAGAATATGCAGGACTACGTGGGGAGGCAGGGAGTGATTCTAGGGAAATTGCTCATTCATAGAGCCAGCACAGACATGACCGCTTTCTGTCATTCCATTATAGGCCAGAGGTTGACACAGATCCAACCATATTTGTATATCTCATTAACACCTTGTAGTACATTATCCCATCAAGTTTTGTTATGTATCTTTCAATTTTCTCAAGGTGGGGGTTCAGTAGGGAGGATTGACAAATACCCAAAGCTATGCAGGATGATGAAAAGATAAATTCTCCTCAAGCCTGTAACCCTTGCATCAGATGGGGGTGTTGTACTCCTGAAATCGCTTGACCTGGAAGCTAACCATACTTGCTAGCTATTAAAACTTCTGATCAAGTGGAGTTACTGTCTTTGACCAACATTGCACAATAATAGAGCATTAATATGCTTGACATAACTTTCTGCATTGACTGGTATTGGAATTTCATCACCCTTTTATTCCATTATACTGTTGTCTCCCATACAAATTGAACACGAGAATTGATATATGGAGTGCTTCTTGTTAATATGTAGATAGGAAGCCGAGCCTTTGGTGAATTTTGACTTTTAGTGAAGTATACCTATGTTGGCCCATTTGGTGCGAGTTAGAAAACCCCACACAGCAATTGGAAAATGCCAGCGTTGAAATTTTCTCAATTTAATGGACATTGATAGATGTTAGTTATGAAATTGTCTGAATTTGGTAACTCCATTTCGAGCGTAAGAAATAGGAACAGACAGAGGCCATTTGGCTCATACGGTTCTCCGTTGTTCAGCATGGTCATAGCACATCTTCCAACTCGACTCCACTTTCTGGCCCTATCTCCATTTCCTTTATTCGCCCAATATCCATTAATCTTCAACTTGAATACACACAACAACGGAAGACCCACTGTGCACTTGTATAGAGAATTCCAACGATTTGCAACCCACTGAGCGAAAAGATTATTTTCCCTTTGTCAGTCCTACAACACCTTATCCTGAAGCTCTAACCTCTATTTCTAGATTCTGCTGGCGGGGAAAATAAAAGTGAGCAATGTTCAACAGCAACTTGCTTTTATAAAGTACCTTCAATTGTCACAAATGTTCCTGGCACTTGAGAAAAATAATTAGAACTGGTTAAAAGCTAAACAAATGGAAGGGTGCATTTCTGAATGGAGGGCTGTGACTATTGGTGTTCTGCAGGGATCAGTGCTGGGACCTTGCTGTTTGTAGTATGTATAAATGATTTGGAGGAAAATTAACCGATCTGATTAGTACGTTTGCGGACAACACAAAGGTTGGTGGAATTGCAGACAGCGATGAGGAATGTCAGAATATACAGCAGGAAATAGAAGAGATCAGTTGGAGATTTGGGCGGAGAGATGGCAGATGGAGTTTAATCCAGACAAATGTGAGGTAATGCATTTTGAAAGGTGGGAAATATATAGTAAATGTAAAATTCGGAGTATTGACAGGCAGAGATGTCTGGGTTGCAAATCTTCGGAATTCTCGACACATGCAGAGTGGGTCAACCGTTGTTGAGAATATTCAAGATGAAGATTGATGGGCATTGGGACACCAGGCGAATAAAGGCCACACTTGGAATATCGTGTTCAATTCTGGTTGCCCACTACCAGAAGAATGTAGAGGCTTTGGAGAAGGCGCAAAAGAGATTTCCCAGGATGTTGCCTGGTATGGAGGGCTGTGAGGAGAGGCTGGATAAACTTGGTTTGTTCTCACTGGAATGATGGCGATTGAGGGGTGACCTGATAGAAGTCTACAAAATTATGAGAGGCACGGACAGAGTGACTAGTCAGAAGCTTTTTCCTAGGGTGGAAGAGTCAATTACTAGGGTACACAAGTTTAAGGTGCGAGGAGTAAAGTTTAGAGGAGATGTGTGAGGGAAGTTTTTTTACACAGAGGGTAATCGGTGCCTGGAACTCACTGCCGGAGGAGATAGTGGAAGCAGGTACGATTGTGACATTTAAGGGCACCTTGACAAATACATGAATAGGATGGGAATAGAGGGATACAGACCCTGGAAGTGTAGAAGGGTTTAGAAGGGCAGCATGGCCGGTGTAGGTTTGGAGGGCCGAAGGGCCTGTTCCTGTGCTGTTTTTGTTCTTAGAATGGTTAATCAAGACTTCCGGTTGCGGCTATGCGGAGCTAAGCCGCACGTTCGGCAGCTCCCGCCAGGAACGGACTTTTGGGCTCTTTTTAGGGCCCCCAGCGGTACTTATTCGACGATTCCCGACGTGGGAAGGAGTCAGCAGCAGTTCCCCATCGGTGTATGGCCTGGACCAGGAGTGGGGCAAGCAAGAGAGCGGTGGCAGCGCCTAAGAAAAAGCGAGGGAAGAAGCACAAGATGGCGGCCGACGGAGACCTAGAGGAATGGAGGCAGTGGGTGCAGGAGCAGCAGGAGACTCCAGCGCTGCTTTCGGGAGCACAAAGTGGACTGTTAGAGCCGTTGAAGGCTTCCATTGACAAGCTGCTGGAGACTCAGACAGCCCAGGGGGTGGCAATCCGGGAGATCTGACAGCAGGCCTCTGAAAGAGAGGATGAGGCCTCAGCCCTCGTGGTAAAGGTGGAGATGCATGAGGCGCTCCACAAAAAGTGGCAGGAGCGGTTCGAGGAGATGGAGAACCGGTCGAGGTGGAAACATTTGCGGATCCTGGGCCTCCCGGAGGGGCTGGAGGGGTCGGACTTGGGAGCCTACGTGGTCGTCTTGCTGAATTCGCTGATGGGAGCTGGGTCCTTCCAGGGGCCCCTGGAGCTGGAGGGGGCACACAGAATACTGGCAAGGATCCCAAGCCGAATGAGCCGCCACGGGCGGTGCTGGTGCGGTTCCACCGGTTCGTTGATTGGGAGTGTGTGCTCGGGTGGGCCAAGAAGGAGCGGAGTAGCAGGTGGGAGAACGTGGTGGTGCGGATCTACCAGGACTGGAGTGCGGAGGTGGCTAAGTGGAGGGCTGGGTACAACCGGACGAAGGCGGTGCTACACAGCAAAGGAATGAAGTTTGGCATGTTGCAGCCGGCGCGTTTGTGGGTCTTCTACAAGGACCGACACTTTTACTTTGAGTCCCCGGAGGAGGCGTGGGCCTTTGTGCAGGCCGAGAAGTTGGACTCAAATTGAGGGTTGGGTGCGGGGGTCTGTATGTAACTTATTTTCTGAGGGGGGGCTTTCTGTTAAATGCTGGTTCTGTGTGGTTTTCAGGGTGGGCGGGGCACTGTCTTTTTGCGTGGGTTTGGTGGATGGGCTCGAGGTGGGGGGTAGATTTGTAGTGTGGGGAGCTGTTGGTGGGAATGGGGCTGGGAGGCGAGAGGGGCGAGGGGCTTGGGCCGACAATGGGAGCTGCCTTAGAGGAGGCGGGGTCGGGCAGGTGGAAAGCGCGGGCTTTTTCCCGCGCTGAGGGTGGATGGGGGCGTGTTGGAGCCGAGAAGCGTGGGCTTTTTTCTTTATTTCCCGCGGGAGGGGGAGGAGGAGAGCCTGCTAGTGGGCACTGGGGAGGAGCGGTAGCCCCACGCTGGGAGAGGTCGGAGGTGTGGCAGGAGTTGCCGGGGTCAGCAGGAGTCAGCTGACTTACGGGAGTATTATGGAGGGAGTAATGCGGCTAGGAGGGGTCCTAGCTTTGGGCGGGGGGGGGGGGGGGGGGGGGGGGGAGAGGAGAGAGAGTACCGGGGTTGGTGCTGGAATGGCCAGGAAGAAACTGGAGTATGCAGGGGGGGTCGGGATGGGGGTTTGCCGCCGTGGGGAACGGGCCGAGCGGGGTGCGCTGGCCAGTGGCGGGCAGGGGAAGGGTTACGGCTAGTCGGCGAGGGAGGGGGGCAGCGAGCCCCCTGATCCGGCTGATAACTTGGAATGTGAGGGGACTGAATGGGCCGGTCAAACGGGCCCATGTGTTTACGCACCTGAAGGGGCTGAAGGCGGACGTGGCCATGCTTCAGGAGATGCACCTGAAGGTGGCGGACCAGGTTAAACTGAGGAAGGGATGGGTAGGCCAATTGTTTCATTCGGGGCTGGATGCAAAAAATCGGGGGGGTGGCGATCCTGGTGGGAAAGAGGGTGTCGTTTGTGGCGTCAAATGTGGTGGCGGACAGCGGCGGGAGGTATGTGATGGTGAGCGGCAAGCTGCAGGGGGAGCGGGTGGTGCTGGTGAACGTATACGCCCCAAACTGGGACGATGCGGGTTTTATGCGGCGCATGTTAGGCCGCATTCCAGATCTGGAGACGGGGGCCTGATAATGGGGGGGGGAGACTTCAATATAGTGCTGGATCCCCCATTGGATTGATCCAGGTCCAGGACGGGTAGGAGGCCAGCGGCGGCTAAGGTGTTGAGGGGGTTCATGGACCAGATGAGAGGGGTGGATCCTTGGAGGTTTGCGATACCGAGGGCCAGGGAGTTTTCATTCTTCTCCCATGTGCATAAGGCCTATTCCCGGATCGATTTTTTTATTATGAGCAGGGGGCTGGTTTCGAGGGTGGAGGATGCCGAATATTCGGCGATAGTCATTTCGAATCATGCCCCGCACTGGGTGGACATCGAGCTGGGGGAGGAGAGAGACCAGCGCCCGCTCTGGTGCTTAGAGGTGGGGCTGCTGGCAGATGAGGAGGTGGGCGGGTGGGTTCGAGGATGTATCAAGAGGTACCTGGAGGCCAATGATAATGGGGAGGTTCGAGTGGGGACGGTCTGGGAGGCATTGAAGGCGGTGATTAAAGGGGAGTTGATCTCCATCCGAGCCCATAGGGAGAGGAGAGAGCAGAGGGAGAGGCTGGTGGGGTAGTTGGTGAGGGTGGATAGGAGATATGCGGAGGCTCCGGAGGAGGGATTGCTAGGGGAGCGGCATAGTCTTCAGGCCAAGTTCGACTTACTGACCACCAGAAAGGCGGAAGCTCAGTGGAGGAAGGCACAGGGAGCGGTTTATGAATATGGGGAGAAGGCGAGTAGGATGCTGGCGCATCAGCTCCGTAAGCTGGATGCGGCCAGGGAGATTGGTGGAGTTAAGGATAGGGGAGGGAATGTGGTGCGAAGGGGGGCATTTTATCGGTCTGAACCCCCAGCGGGGGGGGGGGGGGGGGGAGGAAGAGAGAAATGGGGTGCTTCTTGGATCGGCTGAGATTCCCAAAGGTGGAGGAGGGGCAGGTGGAGGGACTGGGGGCGCCGATTGAGCTGGAGGAGCTGGCCAAAGGGATAGGGAGCATGCAGTCGGGGAAGGCGCCGGGGCCGGATGGGTTCCCGGTCGAATTCTATAAAATGTATGCAGACCTGCTGGGTCCCCTGTTAGTCAGGACCTTTAACGAGGCAAGGGATGGGGGGGCTTTGCCCCCGACTATGTCCCGGGTGCTGATTTCCTTGATCCTTAAGCGGGACAAGGACCCCCTGCAGTGTGGATCATACAGGCCGATCTCGCTGTTAAATGTAGACGCCAAGCTGTTGGCGAAGATCTTGGCCACAAGGATAGAGGATTGTGTGCCGTGGGTCATCCGTGAGGACCAAACGGGGTTCGTGAAGGGAAGGCAGCTGAACACCAACATACGGAGGCTCTTGAATGTTATTATGATGCAGGCGGTAGCGGGGGAAGCGGAGATAGTGGTGGCGCTAGACGCGGAGAAGGCCTTTGATAGGGTTGAGTGGGGGTACTTGTGGGAGGTGCTGGAAAGGTTTGGGTTTGGGGAGGGGTTTGTCAGATGGGTGAGGTTATATGAGGCCCCGATGGCGAGTGTGGCCACGAATAGGAGGAGATCGGAGTACTTTCAGTTATACCGAGGGACGAGACAGGGGTGTCCCTTGTCCCCCTTGCTCTTTGCGTTGGCGATCGAACCACTGGCCATGGCGTTGAGGGAGTCGAGGAACTGGAGGGGACTGGTGCGGGGTGGGGAGGAGCACCGAGTGTCGCTTTATGCGGATGACTTATGTGGCGGACCCAGTGGGGGGAATGCCGGAGGTGATGAATATTCTCAGGGAATTTGGGGACTTCTCAGGGTATAAGCTCAACCTGGGTAAGAGCGAGCTGTTCGTCGTGCACCCGGGGGACCAGGAGGAGGGGATTGGTAGGTTCCCACTAAAAAGGTCGGACAGGAGCTTTAGGTACCTGGGAGTCCAGGTGGCCAGGAGCTGGGAGGCCCTACACAAACTTAACCGTACAAGGCTGGTGGAGCAAATGGAGGAGGAGTTTAAAAGATGGGACATGTTGTCGCTGGCGGGCAGGGTGCAGTCAGTCAAGATGATGGTGCTCCCGAGGTTTTTGTTGCTGTTCCAGTACCTCCCCACCCTTATCCCGAAGGCCTTTTTTAGGAGGGTCAACAGGAGTATTACGGGATTTGTATGGGTGCACGGGACCCCGAGGGTGAGAAGGGTGTTTTTGGAACGGGGCAGGGATAGGGGGGGCTGGCGCTGCCCAACCTCTGTGGGTGCTATTGGGCTGCCAACGCAGCGATGGTGCGCAAGTGGGTAATGGACGGGGAAGGGGCAGCATGGAAGAGGATGGAGATGGCGTCCTGTGTGGACACGAGCTTGGAGGCGCTTGTAACGACGGCGTTGCTGCTCCCTCCAACGAGGTTTACCACGAGCCCGGTGGTGGCAGCTACCCTCAAAATTTGGGGGCAATGGAGATGGCACAGGGGGGAGGTGGGGGTCTCGATGGGGTCCCCGATACGGGGGAACCACCGGTTTGTTCCAGGGAGAATCGATAGCGGGTTCCTGAGTTGGCACAGGGCAGTGTTAGGAGGTTGAGGGACCTGTTTGTAGATGGGAAGTTTGCGAGCCTAGGTGAGTTAGAGGAGAATTTCGGGCTCCCCCGGGGAACATTTTTAGGTATATGCAGGTAAGGGCGTTTGCCAGGCGGCAGGTGGTGGGGTTCCCTCTGTTGCCCCCACATGGGGTCCAGGACAGGGTTCTTTCGGGGGTGTGGGTTGGAGGAGGGAGGATTCCGGACATATACCAAGTGATGCAGGAGGTAGACGAGGCCTCGGTGGAGGAGCTGAAGGGTAAATGCGAAGAGGAGCTGGGTGAGGAGATTGAGGAGGGGACGTGGGCGGATGCTCTGGAAAGAGCGAACTCCTCTTCATGTGCGAGGCTTAGCCTCATACAGTTCAAGTTGCTACATAGGGCTCATATGACCGGGACGAGGATGAGTAGGCTCTTTGGGGGCGAAGACAGTGTGCTAGGTGCTCGGGGAGCCCAGCGAACCATGCCCATATGTTCTGGGCATGCCCAGCGCTGGGGGAATTTTGGAAGGTGGGTAGCAAGCACGGTGTCGAGGGTGGTAGAATCCAGGGTCAAGCCAGGCTGGGGACCTGCAATATTTGGGTTGCAGTGGAGCCGCGAGTGCAGGAGGTGAAAGAGGCCTGTGTTCTGGCCTTTGCGTCCCTAGTAGCCCGACGGAGGATCTTGCTTCAATGGAAGGATGCGAGGCCCCCAAGCGTGGAGGCCTAGATCAACGATATGGCGGGGTTCATCAAATTGTAGAAGGTGAAATTTGCCCTGAGGGGATCAGTACAGGGGTTTTTCAGGCGGTGGCAGCTTTTCCTGGATTTCCTGGCAGAACGGTAGGGAAAAAAGGCCAGCAGCAGCCTGGGGGAGGGGGGGGGGGGTCTTTTCGGTGGGTTGGGTTGAAGGGGCGTGTACATGTGTTCTTTAGTTATGACGGGTTTTAATCTCTTTTTGTATTTAATAGGGGCGGGGGTTTGTTCTTTTTTGTTTTTCTTAATTGTTAATATTTTTGTTTTTCAATATTTTCTGTTATTGATATTTTGTGAAAATCTGAATAAATTTTTTTTTTTTTTTAAATGGTTAATCAATGGAGGGGGTGAGAGTTCAGAAGAGTTGTTTGTGAATCCATCTAAATGACTTAAATGGCTTTGTTGGGACTCTGGAATATGCACAGAAGGTGGAGAGTCAGAACCGAAGCATACAAGTCGGTAAAGAACCCAGGAGGTGATTGCAGAGACAGGATGGGGTGAAGCTATGGGTGGATTTAAATGTGATTTTAAATGTAATGTACTGCGAGCCAGCCATTATATGTCTGTAAGACTGATGACTGACTGGGACTGTACAAGTTGTAAGTGATTATATTTTGCATAAGTTAAATGTTTGTGGAAAATATCAGTTCAGCATGGAGGATGATGAAGAAATTAAGTTTCGAAGCAAAAGCATAGAAAGGATTTTGGTAGTGTGGTTGAGGCTGGTAATGTTGGTGAGGTGGACGTACATGGTTTTGCTGATGGAACCTTTGGAATTCCAAGTTCATTTTTGGGATGAACAAGACACTAAGGCTCCATTAGCTTAGGCTAAGTGAGTAGTTGAGGAGGTCGATAGGCCACACGTCCAGGTAGTGGAGTTCATGGCTGGGGTTGGATACTGGGTTTGTGTTATAAGGTTTTGAATCATCCATGACTTGGAAGTCTGAAAGCGGCAGGGGTTTGAGGGAAGTGACATTGAAGTAGAACTCTGTCACCGGTGTACAGACGAACCCTGAACACCGTTCATGTGGAGGATGTCATTGATAGATAGCATGTGGATGAGCGGGGAAGGTTCAGTATAGAGCGGCAGGGGTTTGAGGGAAGTGACATTGAAGTAGAACTCTGTCACCGGTGTACAGACGAACCCTGAACACCGTTCATGTGGAGGATGTCATTGATAGATAGCATGTGGATGAGCGGGGAAGGTTCAGTATAGATCCTTGGAGGACTCAGAAAAGGCAGGTCGAGAAACCCACAATTCGAGGAATGGTAGTTGGAGAAAATAAATTTCTGCCCACTGCAAACTAAAAAGAATTCCCATTCATCAGGGAAAGGAAGTTTTACCAGGAACACAAGTTTCATAAGCTTTGGTTTGATTTTGAATACACTGGATATAGGGATATGTATTGCTGACACATTTATACTTTCTAAACCTTAAGTATTCAATCCTAGGATCTTGAAAAATTGAAGTATTAAAAAGGTAATTTTTTCCAGACTTAATTAATTATTCCAGTGAATGTTATATATTCTAATGTTAAAATGTCTTTTATAGATCACTCTTTTATAGGTAGTACCATCAGCAGCCTGTCAATTACTGGTGTTGGTGGAAATCTCTCATTAGGATTATATTTTAGATCAGCCTGAGAGTTGTGGTACCTGTCTTTAAAGAGCTGTAAATCCACCCCTCATGTTTGATTCCAAATTGTATCAAATTAGTGATGCTAACCTATGCTTGAAGGTAAGTACTTTTTTTTACAGCAACAACTCACGGCTTAAATATTGTGACGCTCTTGCGAGAATAATACTGGCTTGAAAACTGCAAGACTCGTCAACATCAAAATTCAGAGAATCTAAGACTTGCAATATCTGTTGAAAATACATCAGCCAGTTGATATTTAGGAACTGGGCCCAGTAACCCATCAAGCCTGTCTACATTCAGTTAGATCATGGCCAATCTTTATCGTGATTCCATTTACCATAGATGCCAGTGTACTTTGCAGCCTCAAAAAACAGGGGCCGACTTAGACACAGTGACCTGTGATACCCACCTTGGTTCCGTAACTCTTTCCTTACAAACCAATCAATTTCAGTTTTAAATTTCCAGTCGACACCCAACTTCAACGGCTTTTTGTGGGAGAGAGTTCCAGATTTCCTCTAATTTGTGTGGAAAAAGTAGTTTCTGGCGTAATTCACCCCTGAAGTGCCGAGCTCTAATTTAAGGATATGCCCATTACTCCGGACTCGGAGAGGAAAGTTTCCATTCCTATCCTACCAATCCATAGAATTCCTACAGTGCAGAAGGAGGCCGTTCGGCCAATCGGATCTGCACCAACCCTCTGAAAGAGCACCCGACCTAGTCTCACTCCCTCACTCTGTCCCTGTAACCCACCTAAGCTGCACATTGTTCAACACTGCGGAGCAATTTAGCGTGGCCAATCCACCTAACCTGCACATCTTTGGACTCCGAGGAAACCGGAGCACTGAGAGGAAACCCACACAGACACGGGGACAACCTGCAGACTCCACACAGACGCTAATGGAATCTGGGTCCCTGGCAGCAGTGCTAACAATTGTGCCGCCGTGCCATGCCACAGTGTCTTTTATCAAATCTTTTATCACATGTAACATGTCAATTCAATTCTTTCCTTGGAACTGAAGTTGGGTTTATACATCAACCATATCTTCAAGATGCACTTGTGACACAAAGATTTGCCAGGTGGTTAACTGAGGTTGAGTGTCTTGGGTTACAGGAAGATATAGATGGGATGGGCAAATGCGCGGATAAGTGACAGATGGAATTTAACCCTGAAAAGTGAGTTGATACACTTTGGAAGGGGTAATTTAACATGGAAGTATTCAATGAAAGGTCTGACACTGGGAAATTCCGAAGAATAAAGGGACCTTGGCCATGGACCTTGGTTAGTCCATGGATGTCTGAAGGGAGAAGGACAGGTTAAAAGGGTGGTGAAAAAGGCATACAGGACGCTCGCTTTTATCTATCGTGGCATAGATTACAAAAGCAGGGAGGTCATGATGGAACTGTATGGAACTTGGGTGAGGCCACAGCTGGAGTTGTCTGTGCAATTTTGGTTGTCACATTATAGGAAGGATGTAATTGCACTGGAGGGGGTGCAGAGATGATTCATCAGAATGTTGCCTGGGATGGAACAAAAGAGAGGTCGGATGGGCTTGGGTTGTTTTCTGTGGAGCATAGAAAATTGAGGGGTGACATGATCGAGGTGTACAGGATTATGAGGGGCATGGACAGGGTCGATAGAGCAGCTTTTCTCAGTTGAATAGTCAGTTACGAGGAGACACAAGTTCAAAGTGAGAGGTAGGAGGTTTGGAGGGGGATTTGAGGAAAACCTTTTCACTCAGTGGAATGCACTGCCTGGGAGGCTGGTAGAGATGGGTTGCCTCACATTCTTTAAAAGTACCTAGCGGAATACTTGGCACGTCATAAAATTCAAGGCTATGGGCCAAGTGATGGCAAGTAGGATTAGGTGGGTAGGTCAGGGCCTTTGGTGCGTCGGTGCAGACTCGATGGGCTGAAGGGCCTCTTCTGCACTATGGAATTCTGTGATTTCAGGTTGATGACCTTTCATCTGATGAATGGTGATGTGAAACGTTTAATGTTTTTCTCTCTCTCCAATGATATGGATTTGGAGTTGTCCAAGTTCCAGAAAGCGTGCATGGTCTCCAGTTCATAATCCTAATTCAAGTTTTATTTGAATAAAAAGCCAAGTGTGTTCAATTTTAAAAGCAAACAAACTCAATTTATCATCACAGAATTGTCACAGCACAGGAGGCCATTTGGCTCATCTTGTCTGCACCAACTCTCCAAAATAGCACCTGTCTTTTGAAAGTAATGCTGACCAGCACAAGATTGCTAACTTCAAAATTGTTGAGACTGCTCAGAAAGTCATAAACCCAAACCCCGGGAGTTCTCTCTCTTTTGGTACCTGCCCACCTTCCTTCTCTCACAGCTGTCAGCCATATACTCCTCTCTCTGACGTCGGAAACATTCAGAGTTGAATATGCATTCAACTCCAGTTCTGCCGATTGTCAGAATGCCTGGTGATAATTCTGCCAAACCTCAAAGTTACCCCTCTTTGGAGATATTAGTGCAAGTTCATAGAATTTACAGTGTCGAAGGAGGCCAGTCACCCATCGAGTCTGCACCGGTCCTTGGAAAGTGCACCCTACCCAGGCCCAGGCTTCCACCCTATTTCCGTAAGTCAACCTAAACTTTTTGACACTAAGGGACAATTTAACATGGCCAATCAACCTAACCTGCACATCTTTGGACTGTAGGAGTAAATCGGAGTACCCGGAGGAAACCCATGCAGACACTGGGAGAAAGTGCAAACTCCGCGCACCGTTCCCAAGTTTGGAATTGAACCTGGGACCCTGGAGCTGTGCAGCAACTGTGCTGCCCACTGTGCCACCGTGCCACCCTCAAATCATTACATTTCCAATCCTTCCATGTCCCATTCTAAGTTTGTAGCCCCTTCAAACCTTTGGTATTTCAGCTCTGGCCTTCTGTGTGTGTGTCTCTTCTCCCCATCTTATCCTATTGATAGCAGTGTCTGCGGCTGCTTTTGTCCATTCGACAACTTATCCTAAAGTTACATAACCCCATTATCTTCAAAACGCATCTTTATGCTTTATGGCCACATCTAATTCTCCTGTGTCTCAATATATTTTTTCTTTCCGTCTGCAAAGTACCTCTGAACAATTGTCTGTAAAATACACAATCTAAGTGCAAGTTATTGTGTTTGTGTGCTTGTTTTATTAAAAATAAATGTGGTTTGCGCAATGAAACAATGGAATTTCCTTGGAGCACACATGGCTGTTGGAGCGAATTCCCCAATATTGTTCAACCCTCAATTAGTAATGGTATAGGTTGTTTGAATCAAAGGTTGTGGGGCATCTTCTGTATCTAATTGGCTCACAAGTCTTGTCCTGTCAATGAGATGTGATAAAAATGGTGTGAACTAGTATACGGTGGCACAGTGGCCAGCACTGCTGCCTCTCAGCGCCAAGGACCTGGGTTCGATTCCAGCTTTGGGTGACTGTCCGTGTGGAATTTGCTCATTCTCCCCATGTCTGCGTTGGTTTCCTTTGGGTGCTGCAGTTTCCTCCCACAGTCCAAAGATGTGCAGGTTAGGTAGATTGGCCATGATCAATGCATGGAGATGGGGGTGTGTGAATGGGCCTAGGTGGAGTGCTCTTTTGGAGGGTCGGTGCAGACTCGATGGGCCGAATAGTCGACTCCTGCATGGTGTAGAATTTGATCAGCAAGCAGTTATATCACAAATGTGATGCACAGTTTATTAGAGCCGAGAACAAAGTCGCTGCTTTCTAACTATCTGTAAGAAGCGATGACCTCCATTTTATCTCCAGCTCTTTCAATAGTGCACACAACATACAGAATCAGTTTACAAATTTTAGGTAAATCAACAATCCAGAAATGTGAACAGAGTATGGAAACCAAAAGAGAAAATGCTGGAAAATCTCAGCAGGTCTGGCAACATTTGTAGGGAGAGAAAAGAGCTGACGTTTCAAGTCAAGATGACCCTTTTATCCAGTGTATGCAAACTCTTGCATATCTTTTTTAGTATTTCACCCTCATTTATATATTGTCTTTGTGTCTTTAGTATGTTGCAATAGGTAGTGCAGACCAAATACCAAATAAAAGTCATGCCGGAAATATGAAATAACAGAAAATGCAGGTCTGGCAGCATCTGTGGAGAGAAACAGTTGTCCGCCTACAGAACTGTTCAGGCCAGTTGGATGCACGGTAGAGTCATTCACATTTAAATTTGTGTCCTGTAATTTCTTGAGCATGTTTTGATCCTGCAGCGTAGAGGGGAAACAAGTGTTGTTGAAGAGAAGTAACAACATCTTGTTAAATGGTAATCATCAAGGCTGTAAAGATGCAAATGCACAACACTGGCTGGAATTTTTTATGGTCGATTTTGCTAGACCACTGAATCTTGCCTCTCTCTGAAAATGGGGGGAAAAAAAATTGCTGCTTTTCTATCGTGATAGAAATACAGGTTCCAGTGATGTTAGCGATATGGAAATGTATTACGCAACAGCTGACTGTTTAGTTGCACACATACCACAAACTGGTTTTATCTTGACTGAAGTATGGGTATGTTGTAACTTCAGACGGGTTGCCTGGGACTTTGTGTTGGCTTGTCTTTTAAAAAAATTCTTTTAACACTTGAGTGACCGTAAGATTATAAATAGTGGGAGTAGGCGTACACCATTTGGCCCCTTAGCGCAGCTCTACTATTCAATAAAATTAGCCGATCTGACCATAAAAAGAGAAGTGAATGAATCAGACACTCAACGGAAAATTAACTTAAATTCTGGGCTTTTAGTTGTGACCGATTTAATCGTACATTGCCTCCAATATCCAGCTCAAAAGGCAGCAGTTAATCTAAACCGATTGGGTTCCCAAATGATTCAAAATTAGTAATAATGTCAAATTAACAAAAAACTTGCTGAAATTGTCCCAAATATTACATGTTCAGAGGCCATGAGAGCAAGCTGCACTGCAACATTTGTGCACTTTATACTGGCACTTCAATATACCATTGTTGAAGATGCTGTCTCTTGGATGAAATGTTAAATCGGGGCTCATGTCCTAGTCCACCGTAAACCATGTCACTAAAAATGTTAATTAATCATGCCATTTTTATTTTTTTCCTATTCATTCATGGTATGTGGGCATTGCTGGCTAGGCCACCATTTATTGCCCCTCTCTAATTGACCTTGAACTGAATGGTTTGCTGGGACAGCAGTAGGGTAGCACACTGGTTAGCACTGCTGCCTCACAGTGCCAGGGATCCGGGTTTGATTTTAACCTCTGGTTACTGTACGTTCTCCCCGTGTTTACGGGTGCTCCGGTTTCCTCCCAGAGTCCAAAGATATGCAGGTTAGGTGGATTGGCCATGATAAATTGCCCCTAGTGTCCAAGGATTAGGTGGCGTTACAGGGATAGGACACGTGATTGGGTCTAGGTAGGGTGTGGTTTCAGAGGGTCAGTGCAGACTCAATGGGCCGAATGGCCTCCTTCTGCACTATAGAGATTCTATGATTCTGCTATTTAAAAAAATAAATTTAGAGTACCCAATTCATTTTTCCAATTAAGGGGCAATTTAGCGTGGCCAATTCACCTACCCTGCACATCTTTTGGGTTGTGGGGGCGAAACCCACGCAAATAAGGGGAGAATGTGCAAACTCCGCACAGACAGTGACCCAGAGCCGGAATCGAACCTGGGATCTCGGCGCCGTGAGGCAGCAGCACTAACCACTGCGCCACCGTGCTGCCCTATGATTCTATTCTATGGTAGGAAGAATAAAGAAACTGAATATTTAAATTAAGAAAATCTGCAGATAACGAGCTCAGGGATTTGGGGTTCCTCCTGCATAGATCTCAAAAAACTAGCATGCAAGTTCAACAGGTAATAGGCAGGGCAAATGGAATGCAATGGGAATGGAGTATAAAAATTGGAAGTCTTGCTAAAACTATGAGGTGCTAGTTACCTTACTTGGAATACTGTGAACCATTTTAGTCCACTTATCTAAGGAAATATGTACTGGCATTGAAGGCAGTTCATACTGACAGTGGAGGCAGCCCAGAGAGAGTTCACTAAGTTGATCCCAGATATGGTGGGAGTTTCTTGTGAGGAGAGGTTGAGTAGGTTGGGCCTGTTCTCATTGGAGTTTAGAAGAATGGGAGGAAAGCTTACTGAGACATATAGGATTCTCAAGGGGCTTGACAGGATAGATGCCGAGTGGTTGATTCTCCGTGTGAGAGAGTTGAGGACCAAAGGGCATAATCTCAGAGTAAGAGGTTGCCCGTTTAAGACAGATGAGGAGGAAATTCTGCTCTCAGAAGGTCGTGAATCTGGAGTTCTTTACCGTAGAGGGCTGTAGAGGCTGGATGGTTAAGTTATGTTAAAGCTGAGAGAGATGGAGAGAATCAAAGGTTATGGGGATAAGGTGGGAAAGTGGAATTGAGGATTATCATTTCAGATCAGTTATGATCCCATTGAATGGCGGAGCATACTTGATTGGCTAAATGTCCTGCTTCGGCTCCTACGTCTTATGGCCTTTGTAAGTGCTTAATTAAGGAAAAATGCTTGTCTAATAAGTTACATGAAAAATCCCCACCAAGTTGATTGCAATTCTGACATGCCATCACCTCTCAACCACAACAGGCTACCATCGAATGCTGCTTTATCTGTGAAGCAAAAGGTTAGAAGTTCTTGATTTTTGTGGTTTGCTTCCAGTGCTGGGTGAACTGTGGAGAAATTGGAAGATCACAGTCTAAAGTGTCCTTGTTCCTTGTTTTAGTAAAGTGGGTGACTATCTCTCTCAAGCAGGATTGCATTATTCATAAACTTATTCTCTAATACTAGCAGGCACAACTGGAATTGCAATTGTGTTTATACTGTACAAGTTTTATTTCTCTTGCATTCCCTCCTATTGATTTACCTGCATTGGATTTTTAAAAATTCCCAGCAGCTACTGAAGAAACAACACACTCTCCAGGGAAATAACTCTCAAACCTCTGACAATTCCTTCAGGGGAGATGTTTTTAAATTAAGGAGCAGTTTAGTGTGGCCAGTCCACCTTACCCTGCACATCTTTTGGATTGTGGTGGTGAGACTCATGCGGACACGGGTTCGTGGAGATGTTCATCGCTCCAATCTGCCTTCCCCTCGCAGTAGTGATACCTCAGACTCGTGGACAATTTCATGAGAGAGAGAACATAAGAAATTACATCATACAAAGAAGTCACTCAACATACAGCTGTTGCTGGACTTTGAACTGAAGCTGCTTATTCATTCTGCTTCCATGACAATTCCGTGTGTCTTGTTTCTGCTACCACCCATTCCCCTTTTAAATCATTCCCCTGCTTCAATGGTTACTTGTGCTAAAACAATTAAGGTCCAATAACTCAGGAGAAAACTTAATTCCATCTTTCATTCTTATAGTGAGACTTGAATCTTTGTTCTTTGCTCTTTACCAATTCGTGTCAAGAGATTTTTACTATCTATCTCACAATCGTTCATAAGTTGAAACAGCTTAGATTCCCATTATTTTAAATTTTTCGAGATAAACCCAAACTTTTGAATCTTGATTCACAAATAGACTCTCATTCCTGGACCAATACAAAAGCAGATTATTGTGGATGGTGGAAATCTGAAATAAACCCAGAAAATACTGGAAATCCTGCCTTTCCCTCACTCTCGAGTCACTGTTGAATGCACAGGAGCATTTATGTCATATTTACTTCCTATTTGATTATAGAATCATTACGATTCCCATACATTTGTCAAATGTCTCTTTAATTTTTGATCTAACGTTTGTCGTTCAATCCTTGCATTTGATATGCCCCAGTATTTTTGGCATGACTGTAGCTTACCTTGATCTAATTCAATTCTTTTAATAGTTCTCTGTTGTTTAGGTGGAAAATGGCTGATCATCTAATTTGGGTTTCAGCTCTCCGAAATTGACTAATTTCCAATTGAATACCCTGTAATGGGCCCCTTCTATGCTTAACTTCGTTGAAAACCTTTGGGATTATGGTCACCATTTCCCAAATTTCCCTTCCTGTGCATAACTACTTAATCCTGCATTTTTATCCACTAAAATCAAAAGGATCTTCCAAGATGTGCTTGTACGATTACATTTAGAATTATCTTGTTATCAGCTGTAAGGACTGGGATAGGATATGAATTCAAAGGACAACTAGTAATGGGCCAGAAGAAATTAACTGGGAAATATTAGTGAACAGTCTCCGTTGATTGCTTGTATTGTTTTAATATGAATTTGCCCAGTTCATTTTTTTCCAATTAAGGGGCAGTTTAGCGTGGCCAATCCACCTAACCTGCACATTTCTGGGTTGTGGGGGCGAAACCCACACAAACACGGGGAGAATGTGAAAATTCCACACACACTGGCCCAGAGCTGGGGTTGAACCTCGGACCTCGGCGCCGTGAGGCAGCAATGCTAACCACTGTGCCACCGTACTGCCCTGTTGATTCTTGTAAAAGGATAATTTAAACATGTAACCAATAAAAACGTATGGTGAGCTAATTTTCTTCAATAGATAAATGTCAAAGTGACAAAGGATGAATATACAGTGGGGATGAGTTGTGCCTGAAGATTTTCGCACTACCAAAATATACACATTATTTGAACTGTGAAAGAGTAGTCAAAGGAAATTAAACTTTTCAAAGTGAAAAGAGTAACAATAAAATTCAAGATTAAGACGTTTGAAAAGTACTAGATATTTCTAGAAATATTTTTGACAATTTCCTGGACAATACTGAGCATTCTAGATTTTGAATTCAGTTTGTCAAAGGCATTTGTCAAGTTTAGGGGTTTGCACTAACTTAAAAGGATGGCATGACTTTGTAAGGAAAATATATTTGAGAACCTCTTTCGAAGAATGATGCATGCAAGTTAACTTTGAACATTTTTTCACATGCCACGTGAAATTTTTTTCTTCTCTCATTCTCACGATGTGAGTGCTGCTGTTAACACTGGCACTTATTGTTTGTCCCTAATTGTCCTGAGAGAGTGGTGGTGGGCCATCGCCTTGTACTGCTGGGTAGCAGTTTGAATGGATTGCTTGAGCTATTGAGAGTTAAAGATGTTTGTGAGGGACCAGAATCTCTCACTAGCAGTAGTAGGTAAGGATGGCTGATTTCCTTCCCTATTAGACATTAGTGAGCCAGTTGGTTTTTATGGCAATCCTTTTTTTAAATTTCTAGAGTACCCAATTAATTTTTAAATTAAGGAGCAATTTAGCGTGGCCAATCCACCTAACCTGCACATCTTTGGGTTCAGTAAGAAGTCTTACAACACCAGGTTAAAGTCCAACAGGTTTGTTTCAAGATCCTGGTTGAGGCCGCACTCGTGTGTGCGGAACTTGGCTATAAGTTTCTACTTGGCAATTCTGCGTTGTCGCGGGTCCTGAAGGCCGCCTTGGAGAACGCTTACCCGGAGATCAGAGGCTGAATGCCCATGACTGCTGAAGTGTTCCCCGACTGGAAGGGAACATTCCTGCCTGGTGATTGTCGCGCGATGCCCGTTCATTCGTTGTCGCAGCGTCTGCATGGTCTGGCCAATGTACCACGCTTCAGGACATCCTTTCCTGCTGCGTATGAGGTAGAACAAGCTTGAACAAGACTTCCTCACCGCACAGGACCATCAACCAACGTTATACACCAGATACAGCGATGACATTTTTTTCCTTTGGACCCAAGGCGAAGAATCACTGAAACGACTACACGATGACATCAATAAGTTCCATCAGACTCACCATGGACCACCCTCCAAAATCAGTTGCATTCTTGGACACACTCATCTCCATCAAGGGCGGTCACCTCAGCACTTCGCTTTACTGCAAGCCCACAGATAACCTCACGATGCTCCACTTCTCCAGCTTCCACCCTAAACACATTAAAGAAGCCATCCCCTATGGACAAGCCCTCCGTGTACACATGATCTGCTCAGACGAGGAGGAGCGTAACAGACATCTACAGACGCTGAAAGATGCCTCGTACAAACGGGATATGGTGCTCGACTCATCGATCAACAGTTCCAACACGCCACAGCAAACAACCGCACCGACCTCCTCAGAAGACAAACACGGGACACAACCGACAGAGTACCCTTCGTCGTCCAGTACTCTCCTGGAGCGGACAAACTACGACTACTTCTTCGCAGCCTTCAACACATCATGGATGAAGATGAACATCTTGCCAAGGTCATCCCCACATACCCTTTACTTGCCTTAAAACAACCGCGCAACCGCAAACAAACCATTGTTTGCAGCAAACTACCCAGCCTTAAGAACTACCACCACGACACCACACAACCCTGCCATGGCAATCTCTGCTAGATGTGCCAGATCATCGACATGGATACCACCATTACATGTGAGAACACGACCCACCAGGCTCGCGGTACATACTCTTGCTACTCGGCCAACGTTGTCTACCTCGTGCGCTGCAGGAAAGGATGTCCTGAAGCGTGGTACATTGGCGAGACCATGCAGACGTTGCGAAAACGAATGAATGGGCATCGCGCGACAATCACCAGGCAGGAATGTTCCCTTCCAGTCGGGGAACACTTCAGCAGTCATGGGCATTCAGCCTCTGATCTCCGGGTAAGTGTTCTCCAAGGCGACAACGCAGAATTGGCAAGCAGAAACTTATAGCCAAGTTCCGCATACATGAGTGCGGCCTCAACCGGGATCTTGGATTCATGTCGCACTACATTCACCCCCCACCATCTGGCCTGGGCTTGCGAAATCCTACCAACTGTCCTGGCTTGAGACAATTCAGACCTCTTTAACCCAAGGTTACCCCTATCTCTGGATCTGTAAAGACTTGGTTACCTGCAAATGTCCACATTCTAAGCATTGTCAGGCATCTTTATCTTTATTTGTCTATATATATGTTTTTGGAACATATCATTCACCTGAGGAAGGAGCAGTGCTCCGAAAGCTAGTGTTTGAAACAAACCTGGTGTTGTAAGACTTCTTTGTGTGCTCACCCCAGTCCAACTCCGGCATCTCCACATCATCTTTGGGTTGTGAGGGCGAAACCCACGCAAACACGGGGAGAATGTGCAAACTCCACAAGGACCGTGGCCCAGAGCCGGAATCGAATCTGGGACCTCAGTGCCGTGAGGCTGCAGTGCTACCCACTGCGCCACCATGCTGCCCCTGGTTTTTATGACTATCTGATAAGTCCGTGGTCAATTTTACGACAACCAAATTTGTACTTCCAATTTTTAAAAAAACTTCAAATGTTCAAATGCCATTGTTGGCCCCAGTCTCTGAAATATTTTATCCAGGCCTCAGGATTGCTTATCTTGTAATTTAATCACGGCACTATCTGTGAGGCAGATGAAAATAAAGTTGGGCAATTATTGAGTACTAGTGAGGGTTGATAGGAACTTGGGAGGGAGGGGATGTGTTGCAGGGATCCCGATGCTAAATATTTGAACTCCTTTCTAATCCATATAAATTACCAGAATAACACTAGTTTATTGCTAGTAAAGAAAAAGGAATAGAAACCACATGCAGCTAAATATTTACAAAATGATTTAAACTGTGAATGCAATTGAGCAGGAAAATGGCAAAACTAACTGGAAAATATTAATTAAATGCAGAAAGAAAACTATTATTTTGCCACAGGATGTACAGTAAATGGAATTAAATTCCATTTTGAATATGAGCCTGGACGTCATGGACTAATGAGCTAACTGCCCTCCATAACTTGCCTCCTTTCGTACCTGCAATTGACCACAATGTTGTTTGCCATTTGCAATTCAATGAGATTTCACGGGAAGGAAATTTGTGGCATATTGGCCCTCTCTTGAAGAATATTTAGGTATTAGTGTGATTCAGTGTCCAGGTAACGTGTCCAGTTAGATTGAAAGAGCAAACTAAATTCAAGACTATATAACTTTCCATGTTACTGTGCTGCTTGGGAATATTATATTAAATTTTAGGATTTGCACCACAAAAAGATGAAAAATCAATTTTACATTTAAGGATTGATAACCAAATTTAAAAGGGCTCTCGTAAGTTAGATTGCAAACTGTTAATTAGATAGCCTCATGCTGCTTTCAGTATTTTTGTTTCCGGTTGATTTTTCATCAAAGTGAATCTGTACGTTGTGGCATACGTCTTGGGAGGCTGCATTGCTGTAATTCGTTTAATCTGTTGCAAAATATGATACTGTTTCCACTGTCGCTGTTTGTTGACTGGCGTCCAGACCTAGAGCAATGTTATTAAATACAAATCATTGACGAACCACATGCATGACTATGGTGACACTGTTTGAGCCATGTGCACTAATGTTGGTAGAAAACTTGCCTGCAATGCACGTATGTTTTCATTTGAACATTTACTTGATGGAACATGCAGTGCAAAGGCTTGCAGAAATTTTCTTAACACCAAAGTTTGTAATTCTGCCTTCAATTTATCAGACAGGCACATGTTAGTGCAGCATTGAGGTTTTCTCAGCAATTGCAAGTGGTCTGTTGACTTCATCAGATTTATTGCAAGGTTTCTGATTCGTACAGCGATGTGCACTAGGTTCAGCCCCACACTCTTTCCAGAATGCGGTTGGATGCTGCCCTTTGAGACATGCTTTGTTGGAGCTGCTTGTCATTTCAATTGTCCCGGGGTGGTTATTTGAATTGGTTGAATTGACCATGTGGGACTTCTCTCTCCTTGCAATGCAAGTGTTTCTTTGATGTTGAAGTCGCCTTTTCACCTGCATTACAAGCCATATTAGAATTATAATAATAGCTTATTGTCACAAGTGAGCTTCAATGAAGTTACTGTGAAAAGCCCCTAGAAGATAATCAATAAGCAGTAATCAAGGCGATTGAGGACACACTTGTGCATTTGTTAATTTATAATCACAAATGTAATTAACAGTACCTAGATTCCCAATTTTCTCCAAATGGTTAATAAATGAACATTCTTACCAGATTTCTCGGGAGTGCAAAATGCTTGTCTACTTGTTTAAAAGCGTACTATAATATAAGTAAAATTGCATGATTTAGGGGTGTGCGGAACAAAAAGTACCATTTCTTGATTGCTATGTTCCTCGTACTGTATACATTTATAATCTTCAGTTTATCTGTTATCAGTGTTTATTCATAGGCGGTCTACTCAATTCAAAACTATTTTACTCCAAATTAGCTGTCACACGAAGTCTAACCACAAATGTGCAAATTTGCTTAAATAAATTGCTTAACTGAATTATCCAGTCATTTGAATTTTTATACACAGGACTAAGTTATAAATATAAATAAAGTATCCAAAAATTTATATTTGCATAGCACCGTTGAAATAGATAGGACACACTGGGCGCGTCACATGAGCATTATAAAATAATATTTAATAGTTACTAAAAAAAAGAAGATATTGGGTCAGAAGACCAAACGCTTGTCAACGCTTGCGCAAGATGTCAGAATTAGAGAAGCGCAGAGATACCTCTAGTTGTGCTGCAGGACATTTCAAGATAGGAAGAGGTGAAGCTATGGAGTGATTTGAAAGCCAGATGAGAATTTTTAAAGCAAATTGTTGCTTAACCGGGAGCCAGTGAGTGAGCACAGGTGTAATATGGGAACAGGACTTGCTGCAAGTTATGACCCACGGAGCACTGTTTTGGATAACCTCAAGATCCTAGAGTGTAAAATCTTGGAGACCAACCAGTAGTGCATTGGAATAGTGGAGACTACAGGTAACGAAGGTACAGATTGAAGGTCCGGCAGCAGTTGAGCTCAGACATGGTCAAGTCAAGCAATGTTATAGAGGTGGAAACAAGTGGTCCTAGTGATGGCACAAAAGAGCCCAGAAGCTCATCTTGGGGTTGAATGTGACGCCAAGGTTGTGAACAGACTGGCTTTTGGAGGGAGTGAAGTCGGTAATTAGATGTGGTTAGGTGGATTGACCATGCTAAATTCCCCCTTAGTGTCCATGGATGATAATAATCGCTTATTGTCACGTAGGCTTCAATGAAGTTACTGTGAAAAGCCCCTAGTGGCCACATTCCGGCGCCTGTTCGGGGAGGCAGGTACGGGAATTGAACCCACGCTGCTGCCTTGTTTGCATTACAAGCAAGTTGTTTAGCCCACTGTTTAGCTGAGCTGTTTAGCCCACTGTGCTAAACCAGCCTCATGCAGGTTAGGTTATGGGGATAGGGTAGGGTGCGTACTCTTGGAGGCCAGTGTAAACCCGGGCCAAATGGCCTACTTCTGCACTGTGGGGAGTCTGAGTTTCAATTGTCAAAGCCTAGAGCTGGACACGCTAGCTTCTCTGTTTGATGCAACAGGTTTGTGCACTGAAGTATCAATTTTAATGTAAACAAGGGTGTGCGTGAAAATTCAATTTGACTGGTCCTGAATTCAAATCACTTGTTCTTTTGTTGATCTAAGATGACACCATATTAATAGCATAAATATGAATGAAAAATGCCCCAATGATTAATAGTAAAATGGAGAACTTAACATTTCTTGAAATATTAAGAAAACATCCTTGGTGAAATTTTTTAAACAAAATGCAGCCTGGACTTGCAATTTAATTTACAGTGGTCATTTAAAAAGGTCTTTTAGGGACAGACAATAAATATTGATAAAGATCCTCTGAATGGAAAAATAATTCTGATACAGCGCTTCCAAATGTTCAAAGAGATGGTGCCACATAATTTGAAGGCAAGTTATGTTGGCATGCTGCACGGCTACAACAGTATTGGAATTCTCTACCCACAGAGTGCTGTTGATACTCAGTGTTAAATATATTCAAGACAGACATTTATGGATACTGACAAAGTTAAGGAAGGTTGATTTGAAGTAGATCATCAGCATAGAACATACAAAGAAAATTACAGCACAGGAACAGGCCCTTCCGCCCTCCCAGCCTACTCCGATCCAGATCCTTTATCTAAACCTGTTGCCTATTTTCCAAGATCTACTTCTCTCTGTTCCCCACCCTTTCATATATTTGTCCAGATGCATCTTAAATGATGCTATCGTACCCGCCTCTACCACCTCCGCTGGCAAAGCATTCCAGGCACCCACCACCCTCTGCGTAAAAAACTTTCCACACACATCTCCCTTAAACTTTTCCACTCTCACCTTGAAATCGTGACCCCTTGTAATTGACACCCCCACTCCTGGAAAAAGCTTGTTGCTATCCACCCTGTCCATACCTCTCATAATTTTGTAGACCTCAATCAGGTCTCCCCTCAACCTCTGTCTTTCCAATGAAAATAATCCTAATCTACGCTACCTTTCTTCATAGCTAGCACCCTCCATACCAGGCAACATGCTAGCGAACCTCCTCTGCACCCTCTCTAAAGCATCCACATCCTTCTGGTAATGTGGCGACCAGAACTGCACGCAGTATTCCAAATGTGGCCTAACCAAAGTCCGATACAACTGTAACATGACCTGCCGACTCTTGTACTCAATCCCCCATCCGATGAAGGCAAGCATGCTGTATGCCTTCTTGACCACTCTATCGACCTGCGTTGCCACCTTCAGGGTACAATGGACCTGAACTCCCAGATCTCTCTGTACATCAATTTTCCCCAGGACACTTCCATTGACCATATAGTCTGCTCTTGAGTTAGATCTTCCAAAATGCATCACCTCGCATTTGCCTGGATTGAAGTCCATCTGCCATTTCTCTGCCCAACTCTCCAATCTATCTATATTTTGCTGTAAAGTGCAGAAGGAAGCCATTTGGCCCATCAAGCCTGCACTGACCCACTTAAGCCCTCACTTTCACCCTATCCCCATAACCCAATAACCCCTCCTAACCTTTTTGGACACTAGGGGCAATTTAGCATGGCCAATCCACCTAACCTGCACGTCTTTGGACTGTGGGAGGAAACCGGCACACCTGGAGGAAACCCACGCAGACACGGAGAACATGCAGACCGTCCGCACAGACAGTGACCCAGCAGGGAATCGAACCTGGGACCCTGGCGCTGTGAAGCCACAGTGCTAACCACTTGTGCTACCGTGCCACCCATGTATTGAAGAGCAGACTTGAGGGACTGAATAGTTTACTTGTTCTTATTTCTTATGTTTAGTATGTAGAAAGCGAGAACAGTCAAAATATAGAATTTTAAAATTAATTCCTCGAACAAGAGTGTCATTGCAAGGGCCTCATTTATTGCCCATTCCTAATTGCCCACCGTGCTACCCTGGAAAAATAGAATTGGGTACTCTAAATTTATATTTCAAAAAATCAACCATCAAATTAATGATGAGCATTCTGCCCACTAATGTCTGCAGCACTACCAGGAGGATATCTGGCCCAGCTTTTGAAGTTATTGCCACCGACAGTATAATTAGAGATTATGCAAAAATGGACATTGTTTTTTCAGTGTATTTCTCTGTAGTTACATTTGTGATTTCCTTGGTTGGTATACGTGTGAAACAATTAAATCAACAGAAAACTGGAAACCAACTGGATTGGTCCTATGTTGAGAATCGGTTGGATATTTTTTGATGTCCTCAGCTTCATAAACTTGGAAAACTTCATTAAGTGACAGCTGTGGCACAGTGGGAAGTGCTCGTGTCTCTGAGTCAGAACAGGACCACAATATTTGGGCTGAAATGAGTTCAATGCCATCTTTTAACTGAGACCAAGGTCCCGACTGTCCCTCGGGTATCATCACATTGTTATTTGTGGGAGCTTGTGTGCAAATGGGCTGCTGTGTCCTCGCATTATAACAGTGACTATATTATAAAGCTACTCTTATTTGTTTACCACTTCAGGGCTTCCTAAAGTGGAATGCTTGATCTAAATGTGTATTATTTCTTATACATGTCTGTATGATGCTTGGACTGATTGGCCACTTTTATTTCCAGGTTGCCAGTTGACAAAAATTAGGAGCTGGTAATTAATTACTTCCTCGATCTGAAGGTCCGCCTTCTCAACCTTGCCCCTCGACTGAGGTGTGGTGATCCTCAGGTTATATCACCACCTATCAGCTCTCCCCCTCAAAGGGGAAAGCAACCTGTGGTCATCTGGGACTATGGCGAATTTACCTTTACTTGAGTAATGTAACAACTTTGGTGTTTTGTTTTCAGAGAAGTAAAGAAGGGTAATGCAACTTTAGAATATTTTGATGAAATTAGAATGAAACCTGGGACACGATTTACACTGAAATCATACGCCACAGCGTTGTTCTGTACATGTGCTTCCTAGTCTGCATGATGTAGTGCTTGTGTTACAGTACCTTATTTTCTTATTCTTTGCAGCGGCCAGAACATATTGTGGATCTTTTTATGGACATTCCAGAACCTGTAGGTCCATTTCTGTCACCGGATCATTTAAACCCTCCCGAAGAAAGCTGTTTCATCAGTAATACAGATTCGTATCAAGCTATTGACGCTGTATTGAACATGTTGAGCGATAAGGATCCATTGCTGCCATCATCCAGTGAACCATTCAGATTGGAGCTGCAGGCAGAAGGTAGTGAGCAGTGCCAGATAGACACAACTGAAGGTATTCTAAATTTGTGCTAATATATTGAAGAAAGTTTGGAATGATCCAACCTAATACATTTGGCTCGTAATTAATTTGGCTGTTAAATACTGAGATTTGTGGAGTATAGCAAAGCATACAGTCAGTGTTTTGAAATTAGGCTTTACTTAGATTTGATTATTTAACAAATCTCACTCTGCAAGTGGTCTGTGAAAAAAAAGTCACAGTGCACCATTGTCTCTCTGCTCAAGTAATTTATATATTGCAACTCCCCAAATTTAGCTTGAGGCTGCCTCCCATTTTGGTTTAATAAATACCACCTAATTTAGAGCCTGGGGATATAGTTTACTAGGATATTTTATAGTCATAGACACTGACCGCTCTGAAAGAGGCCATTTGGTCTCTTGTGCCTCTTTGAAAGAGCAGCCATGTTTAATCTCACACCTCACCTTTTGTAATTCCTCATTAAGTACCTGTCTAATTTCCCTTAAATATGGAATCAGCCTTCATCATCCTTCTAAATGGAGTGTTCCAGATCCCAAAAAATCTTGTGATTTACAGTATTTCAGACAATTCACAGATAATTTCAAGTTTAACAACCCAGGTGTACCAATTGGGAGCATCTCCCAATTTCCACCTCACCTGAAGTTTGGCCTCTAACTTTGTGTATATTTCCATTCCTGGGAGTATTTGCATATTCCACTGAGATCATTTCTCACTCTTCTAAACACCAGAGTATAAACCCAATCTTCTCAAACTCATCATAATACAACCCTGTCATCCTTGGAATTAATCTCGTGAATCCCCAGTGCAAGTATATACTTCCTTGGATAAGGATATTAAAACTGCACACATGACTCCAAGTGTGAGTCTCCAAAGCCCTGTACAATTGTAGCACGATTTCCTCACATTTATATTCTGACCCCTTGCAATAAAGACCAACATGTCATTTGCATTCCTAATTATTTGCTGTATTTGCATGCCTACTAATTGCTTGCTCTACCTGCATCCTTCCTAACTTTCTGCTTGTATGAGGACACGGAAATCTTTGAGTATTAACATTTTAAAGTTTTTCACCATTTAAAAAAATAGTGAGTAACATCACAGTAGAATATACAACATAGAAAATAAGAGTAGGATTAGGCCATTCGGTCTTTTAGCCTGCTCTGCCATTCATTATGATCATGACTGATGATCCAAGTCAATAACCTTTTTCCCGCTTTCCCCCCATATCCCTTGAGCACTTTCGCCCCAAGAGCTATATCAAACTTCTTGAAAACATATAATGTTTTGCCTCAACTACTTTCTGTGGGCGTGAATTCCACAGGCTCACTGTTCATCTCTATCCTAAATGGTCTACCCCATATCTTTAGACTGTGGCCCCTGGTTCTGGACTCCCCCACTATCGGGAACATTTTTCCTGCATCTTCCTGTCTAGCCCTGTTAGAATTTTATAGATATGAATGAGATCCACCCTCATTCAACTAAACTCCAGTGAATATAATCCTAACCGACTCGATCCCTCCTCAAACGTCATACCCGCCACCCAGGACTTAGTCTAGTAAACCTTCCCTGCACTTTCTCTACGGCAAGAATATCCATCCTCAGATATGGAGACCAAG